>NC_085141.1:179017289-179317289 GCF_024139115.2 Armigeres subalbatus | reverse complement strand
CTTTGTCGCGCTCTACTAGGTGTTGTACGTAGAGATAGTTATTTGGAACTGACCACTGGATTGATGGTATTTGGAGACATCGTCTAGTAGTTTGCAAGTAAAGTGAAATTCACCACTTGACGATCGGTAGTATGATCGCGATATGAGTGGTATCAATTGGTCGTTTTGTGCCGCGTGCTCATCGGTGCAGGTGAGTTCTTTATGTCTCGACTCTTCGGTTAGTCGACAGCAGGTCACTGGCTTTCGGCTGTTCTGTTGAGATCGCACGGTATGCTTTAGTGGTGCAGGCAGGGTATTGCTTCTTGGACATTGCATGGCATACGATCCAATATCGTTTAGCGACAATCTATTTTCGACGATGGGTTCTGTGGTTCTGTTGATGTAGTATTATGCATACATAGAGAAGTGAACCCCAACACTACTTTAATATTCTGGTGGAATAGCAACCATTCCAAGGCATTCGAACAAAACTCTGTCGCATGCCATCCTTGTGCAGGTGACAAACTTCCGAAGGAATTCCTGGAGGAACTTCCGAAGGAATTCCTGGAGGAACTTCCGAAGGAATTCCTTGAGGAACTTCCGAAGGAATTCCTGGAGGAACTTTCGAAGGAATTCATGGAGGAACTTCCGAAGGAATTCCTGGAGGAACTTCCGAAGGAATTCCTGGAGGAACTTCAGGAGGAATTCCTGGAGGAACTTCCGGAGGAATTCCTGGAAGAACTTCCAAAGGAATTCCTGGAAGAACTTCCTAAGGAATTCCTGGAGGAACTTTCGAAGAAATCCCTGGAGGAACTTCCGAAGGAATTCCTGGAGGAACTTCCGAAGAAATTCCTGGAGGAACTTCCGAAGGAATTTCTGGAGGAACTTCCGAAGGAATTTCTGGAGGAACTTCCGAAGACAATTCCTGGAGGAACTTCCAAAGGAATTGCTGGAGGAACTTTCGAACGAATTCCTGGAGGAACTTCCGAAGAAATTCCTTTAGGAGCTTACTTTATTTTTCTACTCAGTCTTATCTATCTTATTTGTATTATTGTCTTATTTGTCTTACTTACACCAGCACCACTGTTATCACCCAAATACTTTTCAAAGCTTGTGTGGAAAACTTGTACAGAAATCCTCTCACGATATTTTCTAATGTTGTTCTAGAAACGGCTCATGTTTTCATTTTCCAAAACCAGTGGGGCCCTCCTTAGCCGTGCGGTAAGACGCGCGGCTACAAAGCAAGACCATGCTGAGGGTGGCTGGGTTCGATTCCCGGTGCCGGTCTAGGCAATTTTCGGATTGGAAATTGTCTCGACTTCCCTGGGCATAAAAGTATCATCGTGCTAGCCTCATGATATACGGATGCATCAATGGTAACTTGGCTTAGACCCCTCGCAGTTAATAACTGTGGAAGTGCTTAATGAACACTAAGCTGCGAGGCGGCTCTGTCCCAGTGTGGGGATGTTATGCCAATAAGAAGAAGAAAACCAGCTGGAGTTTGTTTATTTTGATTTCCTCATTGCGTGATTGGTCGGCGCTGTTGCTGTTCTCTAGTCGAACCACTGCATAAGCGATAAATTTCTTCCCCATTGTTGTCAATTCCTTTAGTTCTCCGTTTGCGACAAATTTTCAAGCAATTTTAAACTGCATAATGATGAAATAATTCTGGCGACAGTGACAGCGTTATTCTGGCGGGCTGAATTGGGCAATTTTCTCTCTCAGAGAGTGCTACCACGTGCTTTTTTAACGGAAAACCCTTCCCTCAGACCTTAACTCCATGAAAAAGGCCAAGACCACAGGCCGAAACGTTTGAAATAAAAAAACGTAACGCCTCAATTCCTTCGCCAGACTGAGTAGACAAAATTGATGTTTAGGTTATGATCTGGAGTAACCTCATAAGGAAATTTTAAAGAATTCCTGACAGGAATTGTAAAAAATTCCCGTGAAAATTCCGAAAAGTTTCTCGTGGAATTTCAGAGGAATTTACCTTAAAATTATTTTACTAGGCGGTTTTCTCACCGACTTGGCGTATATCACTGAATTGGCATGTTGCAGATCGCACGAAATTGGATAAAATACTTGCTTTTTAACAATAAAATCATTCCGTATTAAATCCATTTTTTATCGTTTTCCTCTGTAATTTAAAAGTTGATGTTGTAACATACTTACACATATTTTGTTTTGTTTATTCCAAGAAATGTGCAATAACTTACCTGAAAAGAAAAGAAAAAGATAAAAGTGTTACAAATGTTACTGCACTATTTTAGAAAACTTCAATTTTAAATTCAATACAATCTGCTACTACCATGCTATAGGCTGAAGCGAGGAATGTGTAGAGGTCTTAAAACGATCGGAAGGCGACCTCCGACCCGCTTAAGAAACGACACCCAGACCTTTCGCCATTTCCTTTCTGATCGCGTTACCCTATGTCATCAAAAAGCTGCCAGCAAGATAGATGTCTATCAAAAGTTGAACTTTTCAAATAATTAGTATTGGATATTTTTTACTGTTGCCGGTAGAAACCGATACATGCTTTCACGAGCAGAAGTACATTCTGATTGAGGTATTGGAATCGAACTCGGATATTCAAATAATTGTTTGCATGGATTTGAAGATATCTGCCGATGGATTGAATAACTTTTTCATAAATCCAAAGCCCCCCAACATTGAGAAATTGTCTGCCCAACCATTGGACCATCTATGTGAGGCCATTCAAACAAGTCACATCTCGAAGGTGGATAATATCAATTGCAGCACTTTTTGCCAGCCAATTAAACTCCTCGAGTAGAGCTCGCTTTTTATGGCCATCAAAGGAATTCAGTTGGCACAACATCATTTTCGTGCATATTCTCGAGCCACGCAGACCAAGTCGAATCTTTCCGAAGCTAGAAGAAGCCTTGGAACGACACAAGTCCTCCTGTTGTCAAAAAGGCGTGAAACATGAAGATAACTTCTCTGCATATCGTTCTCGTCGACTGTATGCCACTGACTGTAGTCATGCACCGGTAGTCAAAAACCTTCTCTAATCCCACTGGGGTACTTGTTTCACTTGCGTGTCGGCATGAAGCAACTGCTCGGCAGAACTTATTCCGAAGCTGCAGCAGCGCAATTGAAGTGCAGTTCTTCTTTCTGCATCAAGTTCCATGTTCAAACAAGAACTCAACACATTTTCAGTAGAAATTGAAAATGTACTTGTCCTCGCTCAAATATGGCTCGCCAGTCTGTGCTACCTTTTTAATGTCATTTATGTAATTGAATGTACGTGACCTATCGCTTTGAGCTTCCTGAAAAGGAGCTCTTCATGCGCCCGGGCTACATTATTAATACGCTTGATCCATAACGCGTGACACTTGTCGGGTAGCCGATATCCAATTTCGCTGATGTGTGGAAAGATATTCCGCCCTCCCGCACCGTAATCCATCGCTCGATGCTTGTCGATGCTTTCTGGGAGGAGGGGGATATGGAAAAATAGATTGAACATAGGTAGCGCCACAGTCACTAGATGAGCTGTCATATGGAAATTGTTAAATTTCCGCTGATGCGTGCTTGTGATGGCTGTATGCCTTGTCGTCGTTCGGCTAAGAGCAGCGTGAAAAAAAAGATTCACCAAACCGTATGATGAGGGTATTCATCGTATCTGATTCAGAACCAAACCAGATTGATACTGTGTAGTGTATGATGATACACATCCGCACAAGCACGAGACCCAAACAGGTTGATGATGCTTTCATAAATATTTATGATAAATGAAAAGTGGCAATATGGTACGGCCCATCAACATGAAGCGAAGATGGGATCGGAAGGGATCAGGGACTTCATCAGCGATGTCCTATCCCATCGGATTCCACTGTGCAGCCAGTCGGTGTGTTCGTTCATTCGTTCGTTCATATCTGTCTACTCGATGACTCAGTTTGTGTGCAAATGACAAGGATACGCAGCAAGCCTGACGGAGAGGATGATGGTCTGTCGCCCGCACGTGTCTGTGCAGTCTGATTGGGTTCACCTTTCTGGATCCGAATGGCATCGATTGCGCTGCTACACGATGTTGTTTGCCTTTCGACAAGTGAACTGATCTTTACACTCGAACTGACGACCGACGGCATGGCAGCAAACATTGTTATAGTAGGAAACTAGCTACCGCGAGATTGACGCAAAATGAAGAACCAATTTCTCTGGTATAATATTTGCTTTCTCGTGATGGATTTCGAATGGAATTACTTCTCAACAATGTACTCTTAAACATTATTGATTACCTACTAGTTGAACCGATATAAGTAACTTCCCTGATATAAAATGTTTAACATCCTCCTGCCGCCAATGACTAATATCTCCCATTAAAGACATCGCACCTCAATGCTTATTGTAAGCACTTCTACTCTATGATGTCCATAACCAATTATTAAAAATGTTGTGGTAGGGTTACTTTTTTTTCGATATTTGATCATGCTGGTAAAACAAATTGAATAAATTTGTACATCTTTTTTTTAAGATAAGCTGAACTTGTCACCGTGCAATGAAAAATAGAACATTCATTTGTAATTCATGAACCCGGATTAACATGAGGGTGGCTAAAGCCTCTTAAAACTGAGGAGGAGAAGAAGAAGGATTACCATGACTTGGTGTTGTTTTCTTATCGTTGATTGGGTCAATTTTTAGGTATGCATGCGCTTACCTATCCATGAACAATACGCAAACGGCACACCACTTCACAAGGGAGAAGAAATGGAAAGCAATGAAAGAACTTTTCGTCATCCCTGGCCACTTAAACGGCTGGCAACCGTACAAAAAGGCGTATCCGGGGGCAAAACTTTCCCCAGCTTGCTTCGTCCGACTTCAACAAATGATAAGAACAACAGCAGCCACCAGGAGGTAACTTTTTTACATTCCGTTTTCCAGTTCCTCTCAGAAGCGCCGATTATGCAAAAATTGGTTAATCCTAGTGCAAAACTTATTTCTTCTTGTTTTCCCGGTTGAATTTTCGAACTCATTTCGTGGGTGGCTCAGAGTCACAGTGAGTGAGTTATTTCAGCAACGACTGGCAGCGAAACCGGAGGGGGTCCGACGGAAACGGATATTAATTTCTCCTTTCGCGCGCACAATCTTTATGCAGATTCGAAATTGAAATTTTAATTATTTTCTCATTAATAAACATCTAATTACTTTTCGTGGGTCGTTGATGGGACCGCGAGCTGTGAAAAGTGGAAGACCATGTCGGCGCAGAACTGACACCCGCCCTGAGGGGCTCTCTGTTGTGGTTTCTTTGTAAGTTTGCGCACAGAAATCGGTTCTGGGCCGGTTGTATGTCCCGAAGGGAACACACGCCGCTTTTAATTGCATTGTGATGGACATTTAAATTCAATCTCAATTGTCATGACTGGGCGGCGAGGCGGGGCAGTTAAAATCATCACTGCTTCTTCGCCTGGTGGACGACCGACGGCGTCGGTCGTGGCTGCCTCCTGCTTAATGAGGTTGTTTCGTACGCAGAGCTGTTATTATTTTATGCGCGAAAATAAGATAAAGTCGGCATTCGGGGCCCCAGCCACATGTGTGCAGCAAGAACTCGGTCGTACATTTTGATGACACTCTTTTTATGGATGATCGCGTGCGACATGCAATTCACTCATTTTCTTGGTCGCGAATGTCGTTACTGTTGATGACGAGTGTATAAAATGAACGTTCTTATTAGGCCATTTAAAATGGTTAGCATGGGAACATCGGAACGGTCGGTGGATGTCACAATGAATAAGAGGTTTCTTTTGCAAAAGGAAAAGACGTAATTTATTGACTTAAAAGTTAAAGAAAACGTTGTACACAACTACATCAATGTAAATAAGGAATTATTGCAGAGGTTGGGAGTAAATCGGTTAAGGATGAGAGCCTAAAGAGTAAGTGAGCGTTTACAGAAGAATTTTCCGTAAAAAATAAGGAAATTTTTTAGTACTAGAAAACAAGAACTTCCCGTGAAAATTTGGGAGATTATTTATGGATCTCGACAAGAAAATCTTTTGAAAATCCATTAGGCAATGCCTACGCAATGCGGTCGGGTCTGAGCTTGACGACCGACTGGCAAATAGCTCACACAACCTCACTTGATCAGTACAGTTGCTGATGAAGAATGTGTGTAGTCGCCAGACATTCTAAATACTCACGCTCCTCTAATGTAAACGTGTACTATACACATGTGGAAGTGCTGGCTTGACAAATGGATTGCGAGTGATTTGACTATGTGTCCAATTTGGGAATCTCGAGCTCATTCAGTAGCCGCTAGGTTGCGAAGGCCGACGAAGGTCCTTCGTAGCTTAGTTGGTTAAAGCACCAGTCTAGCGTACTGAGGGTCGTGGGGTCAAGTAAAATCGAAGGGAAGTGGTTACCTCCAATCCATTTTTCAAATCAATATCTTCCACATAATGTATATATTCACATATGAGTTTTCAGAATATGGTAAATTAAAATAGTCTGAGCATCCGAAGGAGCGCAAATTGTATCGCACTTACCAAAGAAGGCTTCTATAATGAAAGATCAGTTGAACATCACGAACCAAGTCCAGTTCATCACGAAAAACGTATCCAAGTAAGGTTCCATGGAGATGGAGTGTAGCAGCATTATTGCTGTTGAGAGTCAGCATCAGCATCCGATGTCGGCACATGATGACAACCGCGACGGCTCCTCGTATTGCTTGAATCAGGATGGGTGATAATCAAAGAAATTGGCAAAGCCACGAAGGATTGCCAGATTTTATACCAACACCATATAGTAGTAACACCTATCCAGCATTCGTCATTTGATGACAAATCGATGCATATATTCGTAGAGCAATAGTCTTTGAGAAGTAATCAGTCAGTTGGCTTGGCATAACACAGTGAATTAGTTGAAAGACCTCGTGAAGACTTTCGTCTTTCTAGATAATAGTTGGCCATAACAGTTCTAAGATAATAATCAGTAAAAAGAGTCAAAAATGGATAGGCAGTAAAATTAGTCAAATGTGAATAGTCAGAATAGTTAGTCCGTAGTTCAAGAAATTGTTCAAGTGACAAATTAAGTTACTGTGTTTAGTCAGAATTAGCTGACCCACCGATGACGTTTTTCGGTCTGGCCAATTTGTGCGAGTCAGTTTGAGGGTTATCAGGCCATTGGACTGAACGGTCAGTACCGAATGAAAAGTGAGAAGTCAGTTCTTTTTATTTCCTCTTTCTTACTTCTTTCATCTTCCTGTTTTTCCCTTTCTTCTTCCTCTTTTCTTCTCTTATTTTATTTCTTAGTTTTTCTTTATCATCATCATCTGCTTTTTCTATAGTTATACATTCCAACTAAAACTTAGCCTGCTTTCAACAGGGAGCCGAGAATGCTTCCCACCCGAAAATATCATGGACTGGAACGAGAATCGAATTTGCCATCTCCGGATTGGCAGTCCTACGCCTTTGGTCGCAAGGCTAGCTGGAGACCCAACCTGCTCCCTTCCTCCCGTTTCTTCTGACTTATTCCTTCCTCTTGCGTCCGTTTACAATCTGCTCCTTCCTTCTTCTTTCTTTTTTATTACTTTTTCCTTCTCACTTTCCCTTTTCTCACTTCCGACGTCTCACTTCTTACTACTCTCTTTCGTACTTCTCACTTCTAACATTTCACTTATCACTACTTTTCACTTTTAACTTCTTACTTCTTATTTCTCACTAATGACTTCTCAATATCCACTACTCACTTCTCACATCTAACTTCTCACTACTCGCTTCTTACTACTCATTTCTCACTTTTCATTCGACCATTCCGCCTAATGTCCATTCGGCTTAATGACCCAGCACCGCTTTGATGAGATCATTTGCAGCGCTAATGCCACCAGGTTCACGTTTCCCTAATAAACAACAACAAGAATGTTAAACCGTCACGATTGTTCGTTTGTTCCTGACAGTAAATGGCCACATTGCACTATGATGATCCACGATACGGATTCACCCGGAAATAAGCATTTTACACCAAAACTATATTTTTTTGAAAACAAAATGTTATTCTACCAAACTGTTCGGAATAGTAAGGCCATCATTGGTGCTATTGAAAAATAGGGTTGCCCATTATATTTTTTTTCATTTCATGGAATACTAACATGGAACATTCTACAAAGTTGTAGCGCAGTTTCTTCCAATAAATTTGGCAAAACATTTTTTTCTGTAGCTCTGAGAAAGGTTGATTTAGAGCAATTTTACCCTGAGTAGCACACTTGTCACACATCAATCACTGCGACTCATATGCGACCAAATCCAGTCATATTGGAGTTGCTGCCACCAAATCGATCTGATCTGTGCTACTTGGAACCTACATGGATTAGGGTGTCCTCAAAAAACAAAATTTTTGCTCTACTTTTTTTCTTTCCGATTTTTCGGAAAAGTCATCTTCGGGTGACTTTTAGAGCCTAAAGAAAAGTAACTTTTGATTGAGTGAAAATGCTCAATATCTTTTTACGATCAAAAGTTATAATCGTTTTTATGTAAAATTTAGTTTTTTTTTTCGAAGAAACTTGTATCGATTAGGGCAGACCAAAAATATACTTACACGGCATTTGAAAGAGCAACTCATGTTTTTTATTACATAAAAAAACCTCTTAAGTTTTATCAATTAATTAAATTGATA
Organism: Armigeres subalbatus; assembly: GCF_024139115.2. Lineage (NCBI taxonomy): Eukaryota > Metazoa > Arthropoda > Insecta > Diptera > Culicidae > Armigeres > Armigeres subalbatus. Next base: position 179,308,688 of record NC_085141.1, on the reverse strand, counting down.
TAACTCGACACTGAGAAAAGATACAGACGATATTCTTACAGCAAAACATGCGCCTTGAAAAGCCACAAAAGTCTTCTTCTGCCATTCGTGAAAAATGAAAAATAAAAAATATACAGTATCTGACTTCAAAAGTGTTAATCTGGAATCTTGGCAGCAGCTGATATTGCGACGTAGAGTATTAAAGTTTGAGTTTTTGGCTAGGAAGCTGTCCGAAATCCATTTTGACGTAGGTTCCATCGTCGATGACAGGATTATCAACGTGGATGTGCAGACTTTTTTCTCTCCTTTCGGCTTCCATCTGGAATAATTTTTGACACACTGCAGGAAACTTCGTGAAATTTATACCACAGCAAGTGGGCGCCTAGGTAGACAAACCGCTGTGAAAGAATTCTTGCAGCGGTCACTTTCCGTGCCGCTACAATACAATAAATGATTCCGGATTCTAAATGGACATAGCTTTAATCGAAGATAAGGGTAAAGACGTAAGCTTTCGATTTCAGGTGCATATCTGTGATGATGGAGCAAATGTGTAAAGTACATTGTTGGTAGAATCATGCTCAAATCTCACTCACCGAAGCCTCATGCACGAGCAGACTCGCTTACGATTCTGCATGGAGAGCATCGCGCATGAGTTTTTCACGCAGAATCGCATCGTTTCGCTCATTCGCCGAAAAAAGATTTCGCTCTAAAAAGCGTCAATACCCAATCGAAGTGTATTTTATGTTTACGTATGAATTTGTTATCCATTGTTTTAAGCAAAGAAAGTTATTCTGATGAATTTAGCGAAGAAGAACCCGCAAAAATCACGCAATGATGCAAATCGCGAGTCGAATCATGGACGATTCTCTGGGCCATGAGTCGGGTGAGGTTTGCCTCGCGCTTGATTTGGATCGTGGACAAAATTTGAGAATTTGAGTTTTTACCAACACTGAGAGTACGAGATTATTGGCCATGAGTTAAAAACTGGCTGCCCATGGTTAGTCAACGTGGAGCAAATATGATGAGGGCGAATTTGTTCCTCTTCAAGGCTATTACGGAGGACAGCAACTTCCTTGTAGGAGATTTCACTTCTGTCAGTACCTGCAGAACCAGCAGAAGGACAAGCTTATTGTTTGCCAGTAGCGCTGTGTTTGCATAATTCGGCATCGTGGATGTCGTCGTCGTCGTTTCACCGCTGCTTACTGCACAAACGATTGACAGCGACAGCAGGGTTCGTACTTTTCATTTCGGTGAGACGTAAACAAGCGATTTTCGGACCAATCCTTTTCTAAATCTGTGGCGAGAAACATCTTTCACTCGCTTCTTTTTTCTCTGAAAGATAAACGAGAATCGTGCCTACTTGATGAATTTCTTATTTCGTTTCATCATTTTTACGCCTCACTAATTTTTCGCGAAAATTTTCAGTATGCATTTATAAAAATGTTATGACCGCAACGGGATTCGAACCAACAAAAATGGGACTGGGTTGCGCTCACTCTAGCCACACCACCACATCGACTGCTTATCGGGGATAGGTTAGCTACTCTTGTTTTTAAGGGCACAAAAAGGAGGATAAAAGAAGTGAGAAAACACGCAAATCAATTTTTCGCGCCACTGACAGTGAGGAAAAGGCCTGATGAGAGCATCAGGCCTTTTTCTTTCACGCAAAATGATTTCTCCTTCTCGACAAAAATCTGCGTGAGTGAGCATCTCCTGCACGTGAGAATGAGGGAATATTACAATCCCTGCTTGCCAGCTTAATTTTCATTCTCGATCACATGCAATGAATTTTCAGCAGGCTTTGATCACCCTGGGCTTTGTGCAATTTGTAAATTGAGAAATTTTTGTTTGCTACCACTTAACAGCTGGCAATAGTGGCGTGATATGGTAAAATGTCATTTTGATAATTTCCCAAACTTTTCTAAGAAGCCTTATTCATTTTTTGAATTTTTGACAGGTTGAATCGTCCTTAATTTTCGTTTATTTCGTTGAACACAGAATTTGAGGCAAGAGAAGGAAATCTCTCTAAATGCCGGCTATTCGACACGGAGTAGACCATGACTCTATCTTTTCATCGCAAATTCCGATATTTCAAACACTATTACCACGAATGGTACATCACCCCAAAAGCCGTTACTCCAGAATGGTCGATGTTTAATCATTAAAATATTCGAATAAAAAACTTTAGAGGGAAATTCCGCAGTGCCATCTGGTTTAATCAACGGAACACCATAAACGCAAAACTTACTAGTTTATGATTCTTTCGAAACATATTTTAGCATTTGATCCTGATTTTCCCACGATGCATCTTGATTATGAATTTTGATGCAAAATTGTAAGGTTCGTTAGAGTGTACCGGACACTTTTCCTGTATGTTCAAATATGACCAAATCCCTATTACTTTAGTGATGAAACCATTCAGAGAAATAAAATGTTCAACATGCAATTAGTTGTAGCCAGGGTTTAGACTTTTGATTTCGATGAAAACAAAGCAAGCGTTTTACGGGTCCAGGGAGAATATATTTTCGTTGTTTATAGCGAGGAACGTCATTTACCTACCAATCTTTTTTCTGCAGCTAGCCTTGGAAGATAAACGAAAATTGTGCCTATTAGATGAAAATCACGTTTACCTCTCGCTCAGTTTTCGCGAAAAATATCGCAGAACAATTATAAAAACTGTATGGCTACGACGGGACTCGAACCTAGAATATCAAACGCTCACCCTAGCCACACCACCACGTTATCTGCATGTTTTTTTTTTCTTTTTACCACGCCCTATGTCCTCGGAAGGTGGGAAGGGTCGACTTCGCGCCTGCTTCCCTCTGCACGACTGGTATCAAGAATGATGATGCCGCGTGCACCCCAAATTGACCTTTCTGCGATATGGCCTATTCGCCAGCACACAGAGGGACTTGCCGACGCGGTGCCTACGCCTGCCCCAGCCTTGACGAGGACCCCTTTCCGTCCTCGGGCTCGGAACCCGCCCGGTTGACCGACGCCGCGAAAGCGACGATACCATGTTGTTCTTCACGCGGCCACTTGTTCGATAAAAGGATCGAGTTCGACCACAGGGCACCGGTATGACCCATGAAGCCGACTCCGAATCCTTGGACCATCTCTTATCTGCATGTTGGTACCAGGTTATATGTACCACAGAGTCTACTACCGTTTGCATTGCTGATGGCACCGAAAAAGCTCGGATATGAAAGAAAACAAGCAAACCAACTTCCCGCGGCAATCGAAGTGAGCGAAAAATGGTTATCACTCTCCAGACTGTTTTTCTATCTCGAATAGCGATTTCTCCCCGAAAATTTTCGTGAGGGTGCATCCTGTGCTCCTGAGATTTAGTGAGCATTACGAATCGTTGTACTATTTTTCTGTGGCTTTTTGATACATCAGATGAAGAAAGTTGAATAGAGACAACTTTACGATGCAGCTGTGAAAAAAGATTGTTTGCTCGCATTAAAAATGTTAATGTCCGGATCTGTGGGCCAGCGGCTTTGATGCAAAAAAATGGTTAAAGATTTCTTACAAGTCAAGATCGTTGTCAAAAATTTGACTAAAATTGATCATCTCTACATAATCAGAAATGATCTAATCGATTTCAGTATTGCTGACTCCAACCATATAATACCATATAACCATGTAATTATCTTTTGAACGCAATGACCGATCGTTATCATATTCAATAGCGACTTTAACAAGACTTTAACACCTTTCGAATGCAATTTGTTGCGAGAAAATCGGTTAAGGATTACTATATGAAATATTTTGTGCACACACATACACACATACGCACACGCACGGACGGACAGACATTTGCTCAGTTCGTCGAACTGAGTCGATAGATTCATAGCACTATCGGTCTACGAGCCTTCTATAAAAAGTTCGCTTTCGGAATGAACTGATAGCCTTTCGGTACAACTTTGTTGTACAAGAAAGGCAAAGTTTGAAACATGGGGATCTGATCTTTCATACAAGTAAAGGGATTTTAAATAGCTTCCTTTTGTGCTATATAAGGCAGCATTCACAAATTACGTAACGCTCAGAGAGGGAGGAGTGACCGAAGTGTGACAATCCATACACAAAATTTCAATGATTTATACAAACAGTGTGAAATAGAAGGGAGAGGCGGGGAGGTGTGAAAATGGAAAATTTTTGCATAACGTAATCAATGGACCATTCCTAAGAAGTGTCCGTTATTGGGAGGTGTGGGACACTGAGGGATTTCCCCGTACTCAAAGGATTCCACGTAATGATACGTGTTTAAGATTTAGGAACATTTAGCAGAATGCCGTTAGCTTGAATGTCATCTAGTCAAACGGATTCTTCTTCTTCTTATTGGCATTACATCCCCACACTGGGACAGAGCCGCCTCGCAGCTTAGTGTTCATTAAGCACTTCCACAATTATTAACTGCGAGGTTTCTAAGCCAAGTTACCATTTTTGCATTCGTATATCATGAGGCTAACACGATGATAGTTTTATGCCCAGGGAAGTCGAGACAATTTCCAATCCGAAAATTGCCTAGACCGGCACAAGGAAAACAAACCCATCCACCCTCAGCATGGTCTTGCTTTATAGCCGCGCGTCTTACCGCACGGCTAAGAAGGGCCCCCATAGTGAAACGGATCTTTTGACCGAATAGTTGAAAAATTCCTCTCAAATTCCCCTAAAAATGCCCACTTCTTCCTTCTCGCACTGATAAGTGAGGCGTAAGGCGTGAGATATGTGAAATGAGAAGAGAAAAGTAAGAAGTGAAAAGTTATTAATGAGAAGTGAGAAGAAATAAGTGTGATGTGAGAAGTAAATAAGTAAGAGACAAGAAAGGGAAAGTCAAACGTGGAAATTAGGAAGATGAAGGAAGAAAGAAAAAAGGTAATGAAAGTAATGAAAAATTAGGAATCAGAAAAAAAAGATGTCAGAAAGAAGAAGGAAAAAAGGAGAAAGAATGTAGAAGGAATGAGGAAAAAGTAGGAAGGGAGAAGCAAGAAGGAAAAATGATTTGTAACAGGTAATAGTTAAGAAAAAGACCAACAACTACCGAAATACAGCAAATTAAACTTTTTACTGCGATCTCGGTAAAGATTACCGTTGACTCGGTGAAGTTTACCGAAATGTCGGGAAAATATTTCCCGGTTATTGGATTCTCGGCAATTGTGAAATTTTGAATTTTAAGTTTTTAATTTCAATTTAAAAAAATTGAATTTAACGAAACGACCCGTTCGCCCAAACGGCATACTACCAAATGAAATTCAGCCTGAGTGATCAAACATCGTTTATTAAAATGACGATTATTCAGGATAGGGGAGGTGCGGGTAAAATGGACAGGGTGGGTAAAACGGACAGGGATCCCGTTTGAGCTAAATCGTTACAAATTTGGCACTCAATCAAATGGATCTTATTGCTTGTTTCAAATTATGAGTGTAACATGTTTTACTACTATTCACTATTCAAGATTTACTATTCATACTATACTATTCAAGATTTAATGTAAACTATGACTGAATTGCTATAGTGATGTAATTTTTGATGTGCAGTATTTAAACTTTTAAAACAGAAATCGGCAAAACTAATCCGCATGATCCCCGAGGATCTCAAACTTAGTCTATCCAAAGATTGTGTACGGATTGAACTGATGATTTATTTGAAAATTCGATTTTTTGAGCTTTTTTTAAAGAAATTGGATCATGGTGGGATAAAACGGACACGTTCTGGTGTGGGTAATGTGGACCATAAGAAGTACATACATTTTTTTCAACGAAATTTTATTTTGTAAAGTTTGTATTGTTTACTTCCGAAAACACCAAGCATTCATTAGAAAATTAGAATTTCCGAGTTTTGTTCAGACAAATGGCATTTTAAAGTGATTTGTATATATTGATTTTAGTAAGTTACCAATATATTAATTATAATCCAACATTTTTATTTCCAGATGCTCATTTTAAAGATGCTTAGCCTATGCATTAAATTGATAAACTAAATTCACTGTTTCAAGCTTAATTTTTTACATGTCCGTTTACCCACACACTACGTCCGTTTAACCCGCATACTTTTAAATTGATTTTTTTTTCATACTGATTTTTATTGTCAAAAAAATTACAAAATCCGATTGTTTTTCACTAAATTGACTTCAAGCCATCGTAGTGCTTCTATTTAAGATTCACGTAAGTGGTTTATGTCCAAAATATTACGACGTTTTCCTTGTGAAAAGGACGCGATACCTTAGCGTGTCCATATTACCCCCAGCCCCCCTATATATATTTTTTAAAGCACGTATCCCCAGCTACATTATGCTGTGGCTAGTGCCCATTCGTCATGGCAAAAGAGTAGATGATTCTTTTTGAACCACGCGTTTGCCCAGAATAACGTATAAGACTACTCCTTTCATAGCACGATTTTTCAGAATTAGGTGAAAGAGTAGATTACTCCTCGTTCTTCGTGATCAAATTCAACTTACTTCTTCTTTAGAAGCACACACTGGATCTACACCTTTATTAGGATAATAAATTTTAAAATAGGTAAAAGTGTAGCTGACCCTTTCTTTCAACGTGCACATTTTCCAAGATGAAAGCATAGTATGATTGTAACGGTTTGACTGGCTTTCAATGTCTTTTTTGCTGCTAGAATTCCAGGAACCTTTTCAGAAATTTTGAAAATGTTCGCTTCAACTTCAAGTAAAATTCCACTTCAGATAGAAATTAAAATTTTCATAATTACTCCCACATGGACCCATTTCCAAGAATCGATAAGCATGTGGCTCCGTGGCGCCTCTTTTTATTCAACACAAAATCTACGCCACCCCTGAGCAAACGACATTATGATCCCGACCGAAAGCTCAGCCGAGTGTATTTTCCACGTTCAATTATTCCGGAACATAGTCGAATGTCAATTTGCCACCTTCGAAGCAGTTCCCTGCCGTCATATCATCGCGAAGAGTGTACCTACGTATAGACGACGACGACGACGACAACATCACGGTGACGCCAAACAAGTCGCCATAGGTTCGCCGCTAAACGAGACAACTGTTGAGTCGAAGCTCATTTATTATGTATGCAAATAACCTTTCGTGCCATCGAGAGAAGAAAACCGAGCTTCCATGTGCCCCCGCGCTGCAGCGATCCGTCCTCCGGTCTTCTATAACTCCGCTCGAATGAGCGATTGCAGTCGGTGTCGGTGTCAGGACGGAGAGACGACGAGGTACCTGACTGCCTATGACGAATCGATATCCTATAAAAGTGATTGCTCATTTACTAATTAGGAGAGGGTCCTTGGGACTTATTTGACTGTCCATTTGTTGATCTTTCGAGTTTCGGACAGCACCAGCGACACGACGATTCGGTCGGCCCCAAGATTATAAATGAATGAGAGACGAAGGCAACAACAAAGACCGGAGACCGGTGGGGGCAGATCGTGGATTGCATACGGTCACGAATAACTCACGTACCTACCTTCGACCAGGCGCAATTCACAAAAGCCCACAGCAATTAACCAAGCCGGCCGCTCCGCTCTCTGGAGTGGAACAGCCCGTACTCGAATCGTACTGGAGCCGAAGAACGGGGAAGTATACAAAATGAAGCATATCAAGCTACCAGCAGCTCAGCTTCAGACCTCAGACGTGCTTCTCCGGCGGATTGGATGTAATTAATAGCTTCCCTCCTCAGGGGGTTATGTAAAGTTCGAATGCCCAATCCAGCGCCGAATGTTGTAACATTTGTTTGCACTTCTTTCTAAGCATTACTAAACACAGAGTGGAGGTTGCCTCTACTGGGCGGTGTTAAATCGTACGTGTTTAATTGGAAAAAACGAACTCTGATCAACACACTTCCACTTATCATGTACTCAATTACGTTCTTGTTTGATCGTTTGTTAGCACACATTTAAGATGTTGCCGTGTTATTTTATTGGGCTTCCGCGCATATGAGATGCTTTGAGAGGTCGACGCCGAAATGAGTGGAGCAAAAACGGCCTTGTCATTTTTGGGGCGGCGATTCTCGTTTGATTAACAATTGCGGTGTGGTTAAGTTGTAAAATGGGGTATGCGGTTTGCGTTAACGGATGTAAGAGAACCGATTAGGGAAGGCCCTACTTGAATTGGTTTCACATTAATGGCTATGTTTTGAACATTTTTTAACGAGATTATTTTTGCCTTTCTCGTATTTTTATTAGGTTTGGATTTCTACTTTACTACTAACATCTAAGTATAAACCATGATTTTGTCAAATATGCTTGAGTACTTTTTTGTCGAATTACATTTGGTCAAAGAACCTTTGATGGAAACAACATTAAAATTGCATCAGACCGAATTCGGCCTCAATTGTTTTCGATTTTCTTGCATATACAGTAAACTGATACATGAACTGAAGCCCAAGTACAGTAACTCAATGAAAAATCGAAGTTTCATTCGATTATAAACCAAAGCAACATGCTTCCTACTAATCTGACGTAATCCCGGTCTACAGAATTCTCTTCCATCAATGTCAACTATTTTCTCACGCTCTCAGCCAATAGTGTAAATCGATGATCATAAACCATAAGCTCATCATCCGCGTCCGCACTGAAATGGCCTGTTGAACAGATTGTCTAAAAAACAATCAGCTCACCATACAGATAATAAACCTCCCAACCATCCTGCCCACCGAGCTCAAACGCCGAACTTCCTAATCTTTTGCGATGCTGTGCCGCGTTCTCGAATCGGCGCAGAGCTCCCCGTTGACTGACTACAGTACCGAGAGATGATCAACGTTCGACCAGAGAAGACAATTCCTACTGGATGGCGCGGCAGCACACAGTGAGGACAGATGCAATAAAAATGATTTACATCCCAGTTCGGATAGGTTCTTTCATCTCGACTTAACATTTCTGATTTATGCGTTAAGCCATCATTCATTTCGCTCGCTTACTGGTTCGCGGTTTTTCGCTCAACCATATCGGCAGTACCTACTTAGTACGTACACAGAGCGGCTGGTCGTCTCATGCGATGATGGTTTACGATGGGATAGAAGAGGATTGGTTTGGTTATCTCATCGCGCTCAGCAGGGTTGATTTCGATCATCATCGTTTATCGTAGCGGTGCGGGAACAAAGCACTTACATGCATCGTTTGCATATTCCACATAGAGGAGGAGTATGGGACTTGTTCCAACGAGTGCGAAATTGTAAAGCGTACGTTACGTAACGGACGAGAGCTCACTAGGAATGAAGTGACTTTTGTTTTGCTCTGCTATACAATATCATTTTCATTGAAAATTAATATTGTAATAGAAATCTTTTCTAATTTTGCTAAAGTTTTTGCTTTTTGATCCTATGCCGTTCAATTCGTAGAATATTGAAAATTATTTGATTACATAAGAACCACGTAGAATTGTTAAGATTTTATGATAAATTTGTATAAAAATCTGACGTTTTCAAATATTAAATATTAAATATTTACAAAGGCTTTGTAAGGTTCTTATACAGAATTGTAGGAAATCTGGCAGCTGCTGGTTGGATGTTGTTAAGTACCTTCAACTAATTTTAAGCTCTAAACTTCATTCGATTTGCTTTTCGCTATCTTTCTACATTTCCTTATTGTTCACCTATCGTCCAACATTTATTTCTCAGTTTTCTACACATGGTTTCCAAAAAATCTATATCCCATTTCTACTATTCTCATTACAATCAGCCAATTCGAATGGCGCGTGCACGAACCTATGCCACCATTTGTGGCAATCCGAAGCCACCGAATAATCCCCTCGTACACATGCCGATTCCATAAGGAATTGTCGCGTTACTTCATCATACAATTGCTTCAGCGGTACATCAAGACAAGAAGACACTTGAGAGTAAGTGCAGGAGTTGAACCCCTCGCTCACCACCAGTTGCAACAAAACGAATGCTAAATGACTCACTAAGGAGTTTCGACACAATATGCATCATCACCGGCGGGGTCATATGTTACACAAATGGACACACACACAGTCGGGAGCAAATGAGGGCACGTTCCAATATTTATGTCGTTTAGTACCAAAACGCATCCGAACAGCTTTGGAATAGCCTTTTGAGAGCTTCACGCGAGACGATCGCTACAAGTGGCCCTTTTTTGAAGCAAACACGAATGGTTCTTTCTGGTCTAAATCGTTTGCATTCCACTTGACACACCACGCAGCAATAGAAGAGAGCGTAGCAAATCGAGTCCTTGTCAATGCTGCACTGAGCTGAATATTGAGCGGTGGTGGCTGCTCGGCTCCTATTGTTTTAAACAACGTGACTGAATGGGTCTTTTATGGGTGCTGAAGATTCGCAGCTTCTTCAGGAGGACACTTTAGTTTGCATATTCCGCGGGCATCAACTGCGAGGGGTGGAAAGCACCATTGCGTTTTGCACGCTTTTTGAAGAATCGTGCCAATCTGGATGAGAGGGTGGGACATTTATTTACATGCTTGACACGTGCCAACCTAAATTCAGTTCACGGCGTGAAATGAACATCAACTAATTCTCATTGGGTATTCATACAAAAAAACGGTGCTCATTTTTAATTGAGCCATATTCCCGAGTGGAGCGAGTGGTAATTTACCAAAATTAGAAGTGGAGATTGAAATTTGAATTTTGATCCTAAGAAAGAGAAACTTATCCGAACAGGTTTCATGGTAGAAATTGATTTCTTACCACCACACACAGCCTTCATTCAAAGGTAGGGTCAGTTCGGAGCAGCTACCGTCTGTGGCCTTCGCCACTACCAGATGACTTGCAAATGGCCATTAAAGAGATGAGATAGATGAGTGTGCAAGAAAACGATCATTAATCATTGGGGAGATTTTCATCAGCATAAAACGATCTGTTTGGTGTCACATTCTTCCCTCTATTCACGTTAATAAGTGAATCGTATGCTGGCTGGTTCGTTTGACATTAGGTTAAGTGAGACACGATATGGGACGGACGTTTCGATGCTGCGATTTTGTTCCATTCTGGCAAATTGTCATCTCATGCCGTTTATTTTGGAAGTATTGGTAGAGAAATCTTCACTTGTCATAAGACGAGTTTATACAATCCCATTGAATTCCACCACTTAATTGTATCTTGACATATACGTATTTCGACCTCAAAGGTAAGGCCGTCTTCAGTGTCTCGTACTTGAGAGAAATCTTGACGAATATGAGAGTAAACTTTTTCGTTCCAAAACTTTTGCGAGCTTAATTGTTCAGTCAGATAGTCAAAATGGTTTTGAGTCAAACTATAACTACACCATAATTATAAATGACTAAAATAAAAACTCCTCCAAAAAATAAGAAATTTTCCATGAAAAAATTGGAAATTGCTAATAGAGAAATCCTGGTATAAGCAATGAAACAAATTAAAGTTTTCATAAATAATGCAAAATTTTTATAAATAATTTAAGATTTTTCCACAAAACCAAAATGAATTAGCAAAAATTGCAATTATAAAAGAAGAATTTTACATAAAAAAAATAATGATAAAAAGAAACTGATCAAATTTTTTATGAACACTAAACGCTTTTAAAGAATGGGCAATTACGGAAACAATGCTCAGTTTTATTGCTTTGTTTTGTGGAAATCTTCTTATTTTTTAATAACTCTTTATTGATTATTCATTTTGTGAATTTTTGACAATTATTTATTGGTAATAGATTTATTAATGGAAATTTTGTGAAAAATTATTTAAGTTCCTTTAGTGTCCTTCAACTGTTAAAGACAAGTTTAGTACTTTTCATTTAATTCCACCACGTTTTGTTATCATTCCAGATACGTATTTCGACCTTAACTGTGAGACCGTCTTCAGTGTCTCGTACCAAGTCGAGTCAAGTACGAAACACTGAAGACGGCCTCACAGTTGAGGTCGAAATACGTATCGGGAAAGATAACAAAACGTGGTGGAATTAAATGAAAAGTACTAAACTCGTCTTAGATAGTTGGGAATTTTGTGGTTTTTTATGGAACATTTAGGTTTAGACAGGTTACTTTTTCAGAACATTGATTTTCCTGTCCTCATTTCACTCACTTCTTTTCATCATCCTTCTTCCCTCTTCTTCATTCTCTCTCCATTCTTCTCATCTTTTTCTTCTTCCTTTCATCTTTCCTTTCCTTTCTCCTTCTTCTTCCTTTCCTCTTCCTTTTCTTCCTCCTTCATTTCCTTCTCTTCTTCCATCTTCCTTCCATCTTCCTCCTTCCTGCTTCCTTCCATCTTCTTCCTTCTTTTTCCACTTCTTCTCCATCTCCTTTCCTTTTTTCATCCTTCCTTTTTCCACAGGCACTAACCATCACTCTTTTCTCCTCCTTCCTCCTCCAGTTCTTTTCTCCTGAATTCTGAACTCCAAAATCTGAATTTGTCTCCCATGTCGTATCTTTCCTTCCTTTCACCTTCCCCATTCCAGATGGAGCTCACCTCAGGCTTTAATCCCTGTCCTTTTCTTGACTCCGAGTTCGAGATTCCTTCGACTGTTTCTCGAAATCCTGAAATTTCGAACTTCACCACTCCTGAATCCTCCTGAACTCTCAAATCCTGAGTGAATAAATTTCATTTTTCATTTCAGTATTCCACCACGTTTGTTATCTTTACAGATACGTATTTCGACGTCAACTGTAAGGCCGTCTTCAGTGTCTCGTTTTTGACTCGACTTGTAGACGGCCTCACAGTTGACGTCGAAATACGTATCGGGAAAGATAACAAAACGTGGTGGAATTAAATGAAAAGTACTAAACTCGTTTTAGATAGTTGGGAATTTTGTGGTTTTTTATAGAACATTTAGGTTTCTTTATAAAAAAATCTTCTTTTATAATTGCAATTTTTGCTTTCAAAAGTGTTTATGTAATTTTGTTTGGTGGTAAGTTCTTAATTGTTTATGGGAATTTTGCATTATTTAGGGAACGTCGTAAGTTGGACAAATAAGATGATGGTTGGCATTGTATAAAAATAAAAAAATATGTTCGCGTTCGGTTTGACAGTTTTCGCACATGCATATTTGCTATTTTATTTAGTTGTTTTGAATATTTTATAATAAACTAATAAACCAGGGGCCCTCCTTAGCCGTGCGGTAAGACGTGCGGCTACAAAGCAAGACCATGCTGAGGGTGACTGGGTTCGATTCCCGGTGCCGGTCTAGGCAATTTTCGGATTGGAAATTGTCTCGACTTCCCTGGGCATAAAAGTATCATCGTGCTAGCCTCATGATATACGAATGCAAAAATGGTAACCTGGCTTAGAAACCTCGCAATTAATAACTGTGGAAGTGCTTAATGAACACTAAGCTGCGAGGCGGCTCTGTCCCAGTGTGGGGATGTAATGCCAATAAGAAGAAGAAGAATAATAATAAACTAGACGAACGTGCCCGATCTTGCTCGAGTTGTTTTGTTTTTGATCTAACTGTCAATCGTTTGGTTGAACACAGCGTCGCTTTTTATATCCATTTCAGTTCGATCTTGATGGTATTCTTCAAAACTCATTTCCTAGCAAAATGTTTAATCTTTTCATATATATGAACACAGTTTATCCTGAGACAAAACGATTAGTGAGGAAATCTTGAAAATCGACCCATCCGTTCGTGAGTTATATTGCCTCAAATGAAATGTAAATTCATTTTTATATATAGGAGTAATATCTCAGAACTTTTAAAACTTAATTTGTATTAGGATTTTGCTTATATTAGCTACTTAACATAGTATTTAAAAAATCATGTTCATACTTCTAAAAATATATTATATTTTACTCTTTTGTTTGTTTAGTTGCGACCAGTTACGACCAAAATATTGCATTCTACTTGTTGTATATAATTCCTTAGGGAATACCTTCGAAAACATCTCCGGGAATTCCTTCGAGAATACCTCCGGGAATTTCTTCGAGAATTCCTTCAGGAATTTCTCCGGGAAGACTTTATCCGAAATATCATTCGAAAATTTCTTAGGTAATTAGTGTAGAAATTCTTTGCGAATTTTTCTGGGAGATCCGTCGAGAATTCTTTCGAAAATTTCATTGGAATTCCTCTTGGAGTTCCTTAAGGATTTTTTTAAAAACTCCTTAGGGAATACTTCCGGGATTTCTCGGAGGAATTCTCAAAGAAGTTCTTGGATGAATTTCCGAAGGAATTCCCGAAGAAATTCCAGGAGCGATTCCCGAAGAAATTTCAAGAGCAATTCCCGAGGAATTCAAGAGAAATTTCCGGAGGAATTGCTCCGGTAATTTCTACGGGAAACCGTTCGGAAATTTCTACGGGAACTCCTTCGGAAATTTCATAGGAAGTTCCTTCAGGATTTCCTTCGAAAATTCCTCCGGGATTTCTTTCGGGATTCATTCCGGTAACTCCTTCGGGAATTCCTTTGGCAATATTCCTCCGACAATTTTTTCGGGAATTCCTCCGGCTATTTCTTCTGGAATTCCTCCGAGATTTTCTTCGGGATTTAGCATAGCATAGCATAGCATAGCATATGTGATTGTACAAATCGTGGGTGGCTATACAATGCTCAATTCAAGCTCCATCTGGAATAAGGGCGAATGTCGCAAGAGAAGACTCTCCTGTCGACCCCCTCCTTAAACAAAAGTGACAAGCAGCAGATCTCTGTGGTTTATGACTTCAGAACGAAAGAAAACAATGCGAACTTGCATTCTGAGGTGATAAACTGCAAAGAAACTCCCTGCCTGTCACTTTCATTCAAATGAGGGGAAGTCGACGAAGAGAACCCTCTCCCGCGACACCCGCCCCCCCCACCAGACAGAGCTTGAATTGAGCAATCTACTGTATATTGTCGCAAATTGGTACTTGGGATTAGTACCTTTTCCTATACAGTAGCAGTTGTATACCTGGCCACGTCCTTACAATCACGGAAGGAAGGGAAGGAATGTTAGTTCAACATCTACTAGTGAAGATGCAGGGAACCCATACTACCTTCATAGATGTCTCGGGAAGGAAAATTTGTGTTAGTGGGAAAGGTAAATAATAGGGAGCTCTATTCGACAATATAGAGCGTTTGTCAATAACAGTATATGCTGTAAAAGTAATAAAATATATTCATCAATTTACTTACGAACCGTCCTAAGGGAAAACACAACAAAACACAAAATTTCGGCAAATCGCGCGATCGTTCTGCCGTCCGAACAAGAGCCAACACGCACTGAACTGATTAACTTTATTACCGGCCGCGCAATGCAAACACAAAATTTCGACAAATCGCGCGACCCTTCTACCGTCCGGAAACAAGAGCCAACACGCACTGAACTAATTAACTTTATTACCGGCCGCGCAATGCAAAACACAAAATTTCGTCAAATCGCGCGGGCGTTCGGCCGTCCGAAAAAAGAGCCAACACGCACTGAACTAATTAACTTTATTACCGGCCGCGCAATGCAAAACACAAAATTTCGGCAAATCGCGCGGTCGTTCTGCCGTCCGAAACATGAGCCAACACGCACTGAACTAATTAACTTTATTACCGGCCACGCAATGCAAAACATAAAATTTCGGCAAATCGCGCGGTCGATCTGCCGTCCGAAACAAGAGCCAATACGCACTGAACTTCCTCCGATATTTTCTTCGGGATTTCCGAAGAAATTCCCGGACGAATCCCAGAAGGAATTCCCGGACAAATTCCCAGAAGGAATTCCCGAAGGATTTTTTGGAGGAGTTCCCGAAATAATTCCCGGCGGAATTTCCGAACGAATTCACGGAGAAATTTCCAAAAGCACTCCCTGAGTAATTTCCGGAGGACTTGCCGAAGGAAATCCCAGAGGAATTCCCGAAGGAAATCCCGTAGGAAAACCCGGAGGAATTTTCGAAGAAATACCCGGAGGACTTCCCGAAGGAAATCCCTGAAGAATTCCCAAAGGAAATCTTCGAAGGAAATCCCGGAGGAATTCGCAAAGGAAAAGGAATTTTTAGAGGAATTAAACAAACAACAATTTGGAATTTTTCCAATATTTCCATTTAAAACTTGATTGATTTTGCGACAGTCACCCATACAACACTTTTTTGTAGGATGCGTCGTTTTACGATTATATTCATTTAAAAAAAAACTTTGGCCCTTTTTAGAAGATAGTCTAGGTCAATTTTAAAAAAAAAGTATGCAAAGAGGCTTTTTGTAACAAAGATTACATGTCCAGAAAGTTTCATTCAAATCTGAGAGGGTGCTGCCAGCCCCATATACGAGTCGGCACGAAATTCCTCATAGAAAAAGAAGATGTTGAAAATAACGGTTTAGAAGCATTTGGCCGAATGCCGTTTGGTCGAATGCTATTTGGCCGAATGATTGAGATTTGTTTTCTTCCTAATTGTGTGGTATTAGAAATGACAAGTGAGTGGTGAGTAGTGAACAGTGAGATGTAATAGGTGATATGTAAGAAGTGTGTGATACTGAAACTGACTGTCATTGTAGATCATAACGACTTGAGTGTTGGACTGTGAATTAATTTATTGGTAAGCAAAAAAATCTATTTAACCTTCGTATACGCGATGTTACATATTTGGTTTCACTTCTAAGAAGTGAGAGAATACCAAGAGAATGAAAGAAAGAAATAAGTGGAGGTGTCTGGCAACATTTACACTAAGCATTTGTTGCAGTTGATAACCCGTCGAGAGAGGAGAGAAGCAAGAAAGAAGGAATAAAAAAAGGAGATGGAGGAAATAAAGAGGAAGAAGAAAGATGGAAGAAGGAGCAAGAAGGAAAGAATAAAGCTGAAAATAATAAGAGGGAGTAAGCAGGAAGAAAGAAAAAGGAAGAGAGAAGAAAGAATCTAAAGAAGGAAAAGGGACGAAAGAAAAAGGAAAAAAAGAAGGAATTAGGAAGCAGAAAAAGGAAGAAGATAAAGGAAGGAAAAAGAAAGCACGAATGGAAGAATGAGAAGGAAGAAAAAAAGTATAAAGAAAGAAGGAATAAGGAAGAGGGAAGAAGAATGATGGAAAAAGAATTGAATAGGAATACAGAAGCAGGGAATTAAAGGAGAAGAATGAAAAAAAGTAGTTGTAAGACAAAGAATAGGAATACGAAACTTTTGACAATTCACACCTCACTCCAAACTCCTCACTTCTCACTTAATATTTTTACTTATAAATTCTCACTTCTCATTGTTTATCTCATTTCTTACATCTCATTATTTACAACTCACTTCTCACTAATTTCTAATTTTATATTTCTCACTTCTCACTTTCCATATCTCGTTTTCTACTTCTCACTCCTTAATTTCCACTATTTATTACTGACTTCGCATTTCCTATGTGAAGACGATATGCATAATATACTTTATGTATACCAGACGTTAGGCGTTGTATAAATTACCTATACTTCACAATTACACATTGCACTCCACAATTTGCACAAATTCCAGAGAGGAATATTTCCTTGAAAATGATATTTGCCCAAAAATTTCATTTGCCTGAATATACAATTTCTCAGAAAATGACATTCCAAAAATATGAATTAACCTGAAAATGTAATTTTTCAAAAAAAATCTTTCTGAAGCGCAGCAATTTGCGGAGTCAGTCAAGCCTAGGATTGGGTTGCGGAGAGTGTAGGGCAGCGACTTTGACCGAAAGCGATGTTCATAGTTCCTGTATCCCATATTCAGGAACTCGGCCTTTAGTTTCTCGCGTAGGAGACGGTTAACTAGCCTCTCGACAACTTTGGAGACGCAGGAGGTTAACGAGATAGGGTGCTTCAGAGACCAGACAGGGCTACTCCCCGAGCACGTTGGCAACTTCCGGCGGGTTGGATATGGTGCGGCCTTCAACGTCAAGGTGAATGGGGAAAGAACTACGCTTGCCACTGAGAGCGTTGACTTTCTCTCATAGCTCGCGCCGCGTTGGGTCGAATTGACGGAGTCGAGAAAGTCCTATCATTGCCTTCCTGAATTACGGCACGGCACTCATAATATAACGGCGTGGCAGGGGAGGCAAGACGTAGACAGTGACCTATATAAAATTTTCGTTCAAAAAACCGTCCCGTCAATCATTTCAAGTAATCGGCTTTTTTTGAGTCCTACTTACTCCTTTTAAGTACCTTTCAAACTTGTAATGATTTCTTTTGTTCACTTACACGCATTATTTTTATTATTTTTTTGTCGATGGTTTTCACGGTCCCTTCAATCCACATACATTTTCGCTTTCTACATATAAATAGCCTACATATCTCGATATCTCTTTTACTCGATGTGTTCTGCTCTGTTCATATTTTGTTCAGGGTTCTCTCTTCCTAGGTCGATATATTAAAATTTCTAGGCTACTAGACCATCTTTGGGCTTTGGGTTGTCGTTTTTCATAGCAACGAACATTTTTCGATCTAGTAGCCATTTCAATGCTTGTCCCATTTTCGATCTCTCCCTATCGCGATGGTCCCTTCGATATCGCGATGTAGAGAGTCGACTGTATGTATATAAACATGCAGAATTCCAGATACGTAGACATAAGCGATTTATCATTATCATCTATTTTTAACCAAAATAGATTATGACACCATTTACAAAATTTCAAACAAATTAAGAACAAATACAAAACGTTAATATTATCTAGGAATATAAACCAAATCAGATTCATCCTTTGTCTATCGATGTCTTTACTGACTCTTCAATTTCAGTTCAAAGAAAAAACGCAAATTCATAAACTTTTCTCACTCCGTCCTTCCAACCAACGAGAACACAGTTTGAACTGATCAATTTGTCGAACCCATCACCAGCACCCGCAACTGATTCAAATTTTCACAAATTGAAGCCTCTCTCAAGTCGTACACCCCTTCCCCGCATTCGAGATCGTGTAGCCTCCCAAGCAAGCCTCAGGAATCTGCATCGCTCAGTTTCCCCTTTTTTCTGCATCCTTTATCCCACGTTTCTTTCCAGTTGGACCTTAAAATGCAGAAGCTGCCTCTCAAGAGGCTTCCGCCCGCCGTCGTCGTCGCCAAGGCTTTCCTACCGCATGCCAGCTCCGGTCTGTGTCACACCATCCACTGGCACCGCAAGTTCAACTTTCTGCCACCCAAGAGATAGTTTATATGTAAATGTTTTGATTTGAGGTTTTCCTTCTCCGGTTTCTCTGGTGACTATAAGGCCCCGACGACAAATACTCCGCCGGGCCTCGTGTTTGCACACCCCCATCATCCTGTAACTATCAACCAACCAAGGCGATGACGATGATCCGAACGTCAGTAGCGCGCAGTTTGCCGTGCGGTGTTGTACGAGGATAGTAGCCCGGCACTAGTGGCAGTAACCACGAGAAGTGCGGTTATGACGCTGTTCAAGTCAGACATTCCAAGATCCGAACCAGGGACGAACCAATAAGTCCGGACGGGAGACACACCAATTGCATTATGTCTGCTGTCAACTGGCTGTTTGTATGCGCAAAGCGGGAGATAAACTTAGTCCTTGATTGGTTGCGGTTTTTTTTTTTGCTTTCTTGCTGCATCAACATTTCATTTGAATTTCTACGTTTTTATTCCGCTGTGGAGCCCGGATAGCATCCATCGTTCCGCTATCCATCCATGGGCACGGCACTCGATATCGACAATTGAGGGTGTGTGTTATTTATGTAGAGCAATTTTTCATACATCCATTTTCATTAAGTCAGCTCTCCAAGCAGAAGAATGCATAACAAAAAAGCCCAATCATGTCAAATCGTGATTTGATAGAAAAATGAGATATGGACTCAATCATGTTTAAAAGAGATAAAAGATCAGACGACAATATCAATATTTTGCACTAAAATTTGTTCGTACCTAATAAGTGATCAATATCTCGTACTATTAGTTTGTTTTTATCTAAATCACATATTGATATTTAAATTATATTTCGGTGCATCTCGTTCTTTCATCTCTTATGTCAATCAAGTCCATATCATGTTTTGTTATTCAGTTTATGGCTTCTGTCCGGGTTCGCAGTATAGGTATGTAGGGATAACTTGTAGCCTATTGCAACCGAATAAATATTGGGAATTTTTATTCAAATCAAGATTGAATGGAATTGGAGTTGGGATTAATCATCTGTTCTCGAGGTACACAGAATATCTCTGCATCTCCACAATCACCAACTTTTATTACATTTTGCCTCAAATTCAATATTTTTATTATTTTTCAATAAATTGATTTTTAGATAATAGGTTTTTTCTTAACAATTAATTGCATATTATTCGGCAACTCGGCCGTACGAAAACCATTTTTTTGTTAAATATCTTGGCTGTGCATATGCACAGCATATGTTTCGAAATGGACAAATTGATATGAAATTTGCGAAAAAGAATCCACGTGTCTTGGAGGGACTCGAACCCTCAACCTCCTACTCTCTAGATAGGCGTGATAACCCCTACACAACAAGACCACTTAAAGGTCACGTTTGCGGAAAAGCCATCAGAATCCGAGTACCAACCTCCACCGCGGTTAGTTCTCTTTTTTGCAAATTGAATATCTTTCGGATGCTTGATTTGTCCAATCTCCACATGTGCTTTACTATTGTATACCCACAGCCAAGCGAGTGCACATTGTTTATTAAACGTGAGGATCGCACTCCATGCCCCCCAGTAACTGTCTGGGCGGGACGGTATAGAATGCGAATTCAATCGCACTCTGCTGTGCCAAAGGCTTGCTTGGCTAAAGCATTTGATGAGTTTGATTGCCTTAACGTAAGCGGTCGCGTGTACTCAGACGACTAATGACGGTGAAAGACCGACACTTGATTACAATTAATTGCATATTATTCGGCAACTCGGCCGTACGAAAACCATTTTTTTGTTAAATATCTTGGCTGTGCATATGCACAGCATATGTTTCGAAATGGACAAATTGATATGAAATTTGCGAAAAAGAATCCACGTGTCTTGGAGGGACTCGAACCCTCAACCTCCTACTCTCTAGATAGGCGTGATAACCCCTACACAACAAGACCACTTAAAGGTCACGTTTGCGGAAAAGCCATCAGAATCCGAGTACCAACCTCCACCGCGGTTAGCTCTCTTTTTTTGCAAATTGAATATCTTTCGGATGCTTGATTTGTCCAATCTCCACATGTGCTTTACTATTGTATAGAGTAGAGTGGGGCAAGAGTACGCACTTAGTTTTCAATCGATCATGTGGCCCTTATGAAGCAAGCTTCTGTATATCAAATCAGTGTCGATGATTCATATACTCTTCATTTATGTTACCCAGTGGAAAAAATATTGAAATTATTGAGATTCGTTATAGTAGAACCCTTATTGCAAGACAAGTGAAAAACGCACTCTTACCCCACCGGTGGGGTAAAAGTGCGCATCGGGTGGGGTAAGAGTACGCATTTATCCAACCATGTGCTTTAAGTAAATATTAACACAAATAAGAGTTAATAACATTTAATTGATGTTTAATGAGCATATATTAGGGAATGTTTAAAGATTACGTAACTCTTAAAGGGGGAGGGAGTCCTAAAAATGTGCACTTTCATACGAAAAACCATTTGCTCTTTATAAATACAAAAAACTACAAAGGTAAAAATATATATCAGGTTTCGCGTGGCGTATACAAAAGCATTTTCCTTAAAGAAAGTCCACCAGTCACGTGACGTAAAATTTGGCTATTTCATCACCCTTCCCCCCTATCTTACACAATTTGTATAAATCCTCTAAAAATTATATGGATCGTCACACATCTTGCAACCCCTCCCAGCTAAACGTTGCGTAATTTATTAATGTTTCTTTTGATTAAATGAAATTATCATTTAGATGAAATTGTGTTTTCGTATTATGTTTAGGTGTACAACAAGTCCTAATACAATTTCATTATTTTGCTTCAGTGCTTTGTTCGCTAAGTCCTTTCTAACACCGAATTACTTCAACTTATCCTAAAAACTTGTGATAGTTTCAAATTATATCCCTTTTTTCTTAGTTGTGGATCTTTACGCTTTGGAAGAAGTCTAATATCGGCCGGAGATACGGGTTTGACATCATAACTTGAAGATTCATATGCGTACTCTTGCCCCACCGGTTACTGCGTACTTTTACCCCACAATCCCAAAAATCATTCAAGTAATGGTTTTGACTTCTTGGAAAACCAACCAGATTGGTGTTTTGTATCATAAAGTACTCTATACAATAGGTTATCGAAATGGTATAATGTTCACCTGATTGAACGTATATATGGTAATGAAATACTAGTTGCGGAAATCCAATTATTTTTAGCAAAATGACCAGAAAGTTATCTAACTCCATATCTCCCTTGTTGTTTATTCAAATCGTTTACAATTACACATGATAATAGTTGGCCCGAATACCTGTCAAACTGATGCAGTGCTGCTAGTTTATCTTTTTTATTACTTCAAAAAATCGAAAACGTACTCTTACCCCACGCGCACTCTTGCCCCACTCTACTCTACCCACAGCCAAGCGAGTGCACATTGTTTATTAAACGTGAGGATCGCACTCCATGCCCCCCAGTAACTGTCTGGGCGGGACGGTATAGAATGCGAATTCAATCGCACTCTGCTGTGCCAAAGGCTTGCTTGGCTAAAGCATTTGATGAGTTTGATTGCCTTAACGTAAGCGGTCGCGTGTACTCAGACGACTAATGACGGTGAAAGACCGACACTTGATTACAATTAATTGCATATTATTCGGCAACTCGGCCGTACGAAAACCATTTTTTTGTTAAATATCTTGGCTGTGCATATGCACAGCATATGTTTCGAAAGATATTCAATTTGCAAAAAAGAGAGCTAACCGCGGTGGAGGTTGGTACTCGGATTCTGATGGCTTTTCCGCAAACGTGACCTTTAAGTGGTCTTGTTGTGTAGGGGTTATCACGCCTATCTAGAGAGTAGGAGGTTGAGGGTTCGAGTCCCTCCAAGACACGTGGATTCTTTTTCGCAAATTTCATATCAATTTGTCCATTTCGAAACATATGCTGTGCATATGCACAGCCAAGATATTTAACAAAAAAAGGTTTTTTCTTGTTTATTGCTATATCGGGAACCGTTCCCACCGTTTTACATTTTATTTACATTTGTTTTCGGTGAGGGTCAGACCAAGCATTATAGTTCATACGAGAAATCAATCTTCCATACAAAAAGTGTTACGAGGGGCAGAAAGGGAGTCCATAACTGCTCAAAATTGCGTTACGTAATTTGTGAAGAACACTTAAGACAAGAATTAACAAATTGTAACCAGACAATTGCAACCTTATAAACCCTTAGTTTGATTTTGGCCGAGCTTTTGACACAACATCGTCTAAGAATTTTTAATCGGCAGCCCCATCTGAAAGTACATCCATAAAACAGTTCGGGAGTATCCATAAAGAAAAATTTTATGATCCATCCAAGCTAAAATTTAGCAATTAATAGGAAATATGTTCCTTTAAACATGGTCAAGAAAAACAATAAAATTCTTACTATTTTCCCATGAACGTATGACAAATGCTCCATAAATCCTCCATGGAAAATGATCCATGAAAAACTATATTCTGATCCATAAAACTTCAAACTTTTTATTTTTCAATTTTTATCATAATTATGATCCATAATTTTGGTCATATGATCCATAATTTTGTTTATATGATCCATAATTTTGATAATGTGATCCTTAAGAACCTTCCCCGGCCCCAAAAACCTCTGTGTACAAATTTTCACGCTGATCGGTTCAGTAGTTTTGGAGTCTATAAGGTTCAGACAGACAGAAATTCATTTTTATGTACATATATAGAAGAAGAAGAAGAAGATTTTGTTACTTTTTGTCACTATTTTGTTCAAGATTTCCACAGTTAATCTAACCTTAGCATTTAACGAATTAATGCTTGACGACTGTGGGTATGTAACGGAACGAGTAGTTTTCCGGCTGTAGCAGTCTTGTAACGCAGCAAAAACAAGTTTACTTCTGCATCCGACGGTTTCGGTAATTTAAAAGGTAAAGGTAAAATAAATTACCGAAACCGTCGGATGCAGAAGTAAACTTGTTTTTGCTGCGTTACAAGACTGCTACAGCCGGAAAACTACTCGTTCCCTTAGCATTTAATGTAAAATGTTTATGTGTTTATTTTCAATAAACTAAACTATGAGACTTAAACTTTCACATCAATCATCAAATATTTCGTGTCGCATACCTTTAACGGCAAGTGCCAGTGACAGGCCAAGAGACGATTTGGAATGGAGCTGGGAGTCTGCTTCCAAAGTGGCACTATGTGTATCCTGGCAGCATCATCGGGGCATAAGATGACAGAAAGTGTGGTTTTTATTTGACTTGGAAGTACGACGAGTTGGACAAGGTGAAGAGGAAACACGAGAGAAAGAAGTAGAAAAAAACTGCGAACTGTAATTTAATATGAATTTGTCAATGTCGGTGCAGATTTGTCTGAGTTTTTTTTTTGTTTGCTCTGTTTGTCCTCCTGTACGGTTGATCCACGGAGGACGGTAGCAAGCAATGCTCAGCTTAATGAATTCTGGGGTACTGATGAAGCGCCTCTTTCAGCGAATTTAAAAATCATGATTGCAGCAGCATTCACCTTTTTATGTGTATCAATTAACATTAATTAGTTTGTTTTACATACTGAAATGGCAGTGCTGGTGCTTGTTGTCAGTTCATATCAGCTGAAAAATGTATCCAACATTGCTGCTAATCGGTATCACAATACTACTTGTGGAAATTAATTGGTCGTTGAATCAGATGCCTGAAACTTGATTAAGGTGCTTTTGTGAGCTTGCAATCAGCAGTCAATTTATCTCTATACTGAATCTCCTTGAGCGATACGACAGAACAGGATCGCACCAGTTGATTGGAAAAATGTGACGCATTTGCAGGATTGAATGCATTTCAGGCACGTAATTAATCCCAAAGTAGA
This sequence comes from Armigeres subalbatus, assembly GCF_024139115.2. Lineage (NCBI taxonomy): Eukaryota > Metazoa > Arthropoda > Insecta > Diptera > Culicidae > Armigeres > Armigeres subalbatus. The sequence continues at coordinate 179,283,955 of NC_085141.1, read as the reverse complement.
TAAACAGACCATTTTAGTTCGATTTGTGAAAATTACGCATTTGGCACATTTCTCAGGGCAATCATAAATGGCTCAGTCTCATCATTACCCCATCAGTTGCTTTTTAAACTCAGATTGGAAATATTTTGATAACTCAAATTTTCGTCTACTATTAAATTGAGTATGTCTTACTATTTCGTAATGCTCTTAACAGGCAAATTCCATGGGTGTATCAAACAAGCTCTTCTTTTGAATGGATCGATTGTTTGGATGAGCTCGATCAATTACGATATTCTGTTGATTTGAGTTTTAAAATTAGAATGAGAGCTCGTTTTGATTATTTCCAATTCAATGTGACACCACATGACAATGTTGCGTAGGAATTCATCCTTCCGGCTGGTTTTTATAATAGATGTTAGTACCGCAGCCTTATCTACAGCCTATACCGTGCGACATATCTCTGCCGTAATAAAATAGAAAACTCTGCATAAAAATCCCATCGCGCACAAAGTCGGAAACGCCGGACGGCGGCATTATTGTAGGACAAAAGCACTCCAGCGGAAGTAGAGAGGCAACCCACCAAAATAGACAAATACGAAAGCCCCGAGGGGCAATACTTTGGCACGTTCCTGCCGAAATTGTTCGAATCCTCGGGAGGGGATGCGATAGCACCGGAGCGATATGGATCTGGAACAATGTAATAGTAGTCGTCGCCGACGAGGACGGTGTCACTGGGCTTCATGTCATAACAGAGCAGCGGCAGCCATAGAATGAAACTGGGTCACAATGGAAACTTAGTCGGCAAAACGGAATACATGATGACATTTCCTTGTCAACCGGCGAAAATGGGACAGGACCGTGTTGTTGTAGTGGATATCGTTGCCAAATTCAGAGGGAAAATCGTGAATAAAGAATTGCGATTGATCCGTTGTGTCAGTAGAACCTGACGCAGAGCGAAAATTGAGCCCTTTAATCCAATGTCTGCATTATCGTTCAGTGACAGGGGCAAGACAATTCTGCAGGAACGGTGTGGCATTATTTATCCGCGAAAACCGCATCAGACCATTTATCACTCACACTTCAAGCGCTCCACAAATTTACATTTCTCGCATTATTAATTTCCCTCACCGAAGAAGTGCCCTCTGGCGGAGCAATAATGGCGAACAAAAAGTTGTTAGAATCTCCTCTTATTCCTCTCGTTGTGCTTCTTCCTGGGACAGGCAGGTCATTCAGCGGGGTGTCTGTTTGCCCACGCTCTTCTGACGGTAAATTATGATTCACTTTAAATGGGTCCTGATGGGATCTCGGGAAGATTAATTTGAATTCAGTGGCTACCGTGTCCTTTAACTGTTCTTTGGAATTACTTACTGCAGGTGACTCTTTAGTCTTTATCCTTATGTCCGACAAGTTTAACGTTGATGGTGAACAATTTATTTTCGTGTTGAAGAATGTTGTTTGGTTGGGGTAATTAGCAAAACTTCCAACGCGATCTCTAAAAGGTATGTGAAAATTGCTATGACGTGCTATGATTTTTGGCACACACTTGGGTTTGTTTCCTGGATTCGGTAAATGAAATCACCGAAAACTTACTGTAAATTCGATTTTTACAGATTTTTTTTGTAATGTAATGAATAAACATTTTACCGAAGTTCAGTAGAATTCTACCGAATTCTCGGTTCCGTTTAGGCATTGACAAGAGAGGTGTCGAAAATTCCCTGGAAAATCTATACTAGCTTATAGATAGTTTATAGGATATTACTGAACGTTCAGTAACACATAACCTCAGATACCGAAGAGTCGTTAGCCAACAAGAAATGTCTCGCGAGTTAAAAAGGCTCTGATCAAGAATGCAGAAGTGTTTTCGGCGTAGGATTACGTCCTTCGGGAAGATATGGTGGTCATTCTGCAGATTCAAAGTGGCCAGGAAGTATGGACGTCTTCCAACTGATTTTGAAGATTTTGGTGTCAATCGGTAGATGAACTCTTTAAGACTTTACCCAATTTTAAACAATGGATTAAAATCGCTCATCTATAACGAACTTAGTGGTCATATGACTACCACTTCTGCTTCATACGCAGGACGTCGTAGGTTTAATTCCAGGCCCGTTCCAACGCTCCTACTTTGTATTTTTAAATATATTTGTCATGTGCTAGCAATCACATGGTTTTCATACTGTTTTAATCTTCTATCATATAACAGAGGAAAGTGTTAGAAACCTAAAGAGCAAAAAGTTCGCGTCGGCATTCAATAAAAAAAGCTTATCTTCTGAAAAAAAAATTCGCCGGGCACTGTTAAAAATCGGTAAACCAACCAATCCCGTATGTGCATCGCAAGCACAGACATCAAAATCGTGTAACTTTCGGGCCAGGCTCTAATCCTCAATTTATTCAAGATTTCACGGATAGCGGACACGAGGGCCGCACAGTAATGTCACAACGACGACGCCGGTAACAAATCGGATCATCGAGTGCCCGTCGCCAGATGCAGCAATACACAGGAGGAATGTTTCCGCAATGTTTGGGCTATCGTTTTCCAACTACCAATTTAAACTGAACAAGCTAGTTTTTTAGCTGAAGGAGATGATTTTTGGCTACATAAGCTCTTTACCAGTCTCCAATGGTTGACGGGTTGGTTGCTGTTAGTAAAAAAATTCAGTTTTTTTCAGGATCAACATTTTATAATTATAAAGGGTTGATTGCAAACTGGCGTCGGTTGCGGTCCTAAGACTTAAGCGGCGGTACTGAAAATGTATTCCTATTAAAGGCACCCCATTCAAACAGCGGCCAACGCACAACTGTCATTTTTATTATTTTACGCATGCTGTGATGCAGCAAAACTGGAATAATAAAAAAATACAGTTGTGCGTGGATTCCGTTTTGAATGGGGTGCATTATTATCTGTGTCGAAAGGTCGAAGGACAAAAGGTCGAAAGGACAGAAGGTCGAAAAGACAAAAGGTCGTAAGGACAGAAGGTCGAATGTCAAACTGTTGAAGGTCAAAAGGTCGAAAGGACAAAAGGTCGAAGGAAAAGAAGGTAGAAAAAATGACAGAAGGTTGAAGGAAAAGAAGGTTGGAAAAAATAACTGGGTCAAAAGGTCGAAAGGACGAAAGATCAAAATACTAAAGGTCGACAGAAGAAAGAGTCAAATAGATTGGAGGTTTCATTATATTAATCCATTATCTGTTCTTATGAGTTATAGTTTAAACAGACGCTGTTATTTAGTGTTTACTTAACCCTCTAACCCATAAATTATTTTGCTTTCCAAAACCGATCTGAACACATTCCAGCCAAACAAAATTATAATCGCGATTTGATCAGTTTCAACTTTTAAGAATTTTGTTTCCTAGTTTAGATTTAATTTTTGATCAGATTTGAACAAGTATTGAACTTCATATTATTGGTTCACATCAACAATTTTTTTGAAATATGAACAATTAAAAATTACAAAAAAATCAAAATACCCCGTCTAAAAGCAGTATTGGGCGTTAGAGGGTTACTCGTTGACTTGAAACAATAAACAAAACAATAATAAGGGTCCGTTCACAAATTACTTAACGCAAATTTGGGCAATTCCATACCCCTCCCTACTTCACAGCGTAACGTAGGGGTTTGTAATAATAAAAATAATATTTGTTTATATTTACAATGTCGGACAAAACTATAAGACCAGAGGCCGTTTTTTATACAAAGTAACCAACTCTGGAGCGCTGTATCTCGGCTTGTAGTTGGCCAATCGAGCTGAAATTTTGGCTGCCCTTGAGAATTTACCTGAATTTGCCTCGGCCGAAGATTTTTTCGGGCCACGAACTTCGAACTTACAGACTTCTGAAAGGACAAAAAATAGGACCACCTCCAGGATCTCTGAAACTAAGAAACAAGACGATAAACTTATTCGATTGGCCAACTACAAGCCAAGATACAGCCCTCCAAAGTTGGTCATTTTGTATAAAAAACGGCCTCTGGTCTTATACAGCCAAACTTCCATGAGTCGATATTAAGGACCATCGACTCATGAAAATATCGAGATGTGGAAGATAAAATCCTTGGAAAGCTGTTTGAAGGGACCATCATAGTAACCAAGAAGATAGTTTTTAATCTCTATATAATAATAATAAAAATGAGTTGAGATTTCCTTCCTGACGACATAATTCGCGAACGGGTTGATCGATTTGCAAGTTTTTTTCTCTAATCGATTCGTTTTGGGATCCGCAAGGTTTGTATATACCAAAAAGTTGGTGACATTAACGGGAAAATGTAAAAATATATTGGAATACAATTTTGGATAAGCTGTTGAGAAAGCAAAACAAACGCACGGAAGTTGATCTAGAGTACGGTGCTGCAAATAGGTCATTGTGACATTTGCAACACCCGGGCGAAGCTGGGTTTCTTTCGCTAGTATGAAACAATTTGCCTCCATGAGTCGATATCGAGCCATAGAACATCGACTCATGGAGGTTTGACTGTAGTTTTGTCCGATACTGTACTTCAAAACAAATTTTACTCCCATTCAAATGTATGGTCTTCTAAGCAGATACAAACAAAATTATTATCATTACAAGATGGTATGTTAAGCTAAAAATGGTATGTTAATCTAAAAATTGTAGAACAAAGTGAGAATTCTAAAATGAAATATTATTAGGGGAAACACAAATAAATATAAATATGAGAAAATTAAAAAGAAAACCACATGATTAAAATAAGGAAAAATGCAACAATAAAATATATTCAGGCGAAAAACAAATAAATATAAATATGCGAAACACGAGAGAAAAGTCAATGAAATTTAGAAATTTGTTCTTTCAACCTTCTATCCTTCAACCTTCGACTTTTTGACACAGATTCATTTAATTATGTACGCCGAAGTTGTTATAATAGAAAAGTTTTCCGCCTATATTTTTAAATTGATTTCTAAAGAATTATATAAAAAATCCACTAAAAAATTTCCAACGGTATTACCAAATACCAATTGGGATTTTCATATAAATTTATAGATTTCTACAGGAATTCCTTCTGACATTCTTCAAAAAATCTTTCAGGAACATCTAAAGGAATGCTTTCAAAAACAGTAGCGAACAGTAGTAAAACAAATCCCTGTTCTGAATGTGGAATTTAGACTTCATGCCTTGCTTAATGTCAAAAAAAAACTTTTTTCTATCGATAGACTATGACGGTCTATGAATTGAAGAAGGAAAAATTCAACAATGATAAACAACAAACTCGAATTGAATTCTATGATTAAAAGAAGGAAAAATTCTTATTTTGTCGCTCGATTTTTCTTTTCGACCTTTTGTTACTTCAACCTTTTGTTTTTTTCGATCTTTTGTCCTTTCGACCGTTTGACCTTCAACCTTTTGACCCTTCCACCTTTTGTCATTCTACTTTTTGTCCTTCAACCTTTTGACTCAGATTTTTTGTTTCGACCTTTTGTCCTTCGACCTTTTGTCCTACAACCGTTAGTTCTTCTTTTGTTGACATTCGACCTTTTGCCTTTTAGATCTTTTGACTCATTTTTTTTATTTCTACCTTTTGTCTCTTCGACCTTTTGTCCTTTCTGCCTTTTGACTCAAATTCTTCGGTGCGACCTTTTGTCTCTTAGTTATATCTTTTGTTCTTTCGAAGTTTCGTCCTTTCAATTTTTTGTCTTTCGACCTTTTGACTCAGATTTTTTGTTTCGACCTTTTGTCCTTTCGACCTTTTGATCTTCGACCTTTTGACTCAGATTTCTCGTTTCGACCTTTTGTCCCTTCGACTTTTTGACCTATCGACCCTTTGTCCTTTCGAGCGTTTGACCTTCGACTTTTTGTCCTTCATCGTTTTGACTCAGATTTTTCGTTTCGATCTTCTGTCTTTTCGACCTTTTGATTCAATTTTTTTGTTTCAACCTTCTGTCCCTTCGACCTTAGACCTCCAGTCCTTCGACCTTTTGACACAGATTTTTCGTTTAGACTTTTTGTCTCTTCGACCTCTTGACCTTCGACCTTTTGTCCTACAACCAATTTAAAGCATGGTATGGAGTGCAAAATAGTTTAAATTTGAGCTCGTTTTTTGCATGATTGTATCAAAAGTCATTATTGAGCAGTATGATCGTTTTGCATCATATTCTCCTGTAAAATCGTTAACATTCCAAATATGCGCAAAATAAATCAGTATTGGAGTAATTTAAAATATATAGGAGATAAAATCTATGCTGAAAAAAATTGGGTGTGGGTGCCGTAGTAGCAGCGGAAGCCCTCGTCGAAGGGAGACGCAGCATAAAATCATTCACATGGATGAAGAATAAAATTACCGAGTGTCTGACGTTGGCGTCAAGTAAACATTTCTTTAGACTCTGATTTCGGTTTTATTGCTGTTTATGATCGGAATTGCGCATTATTGAGAACAAATTGATTTTCTTTTCGAAATCATCATTTTACACAATGAAAGGTTGAGCCGAGATAAATATTTTAGCAAATCATAATCGCTTGGCATCGACAGAAATGCTCCGTCGGTAGCAGCGCAAGCGTTCGTCGGAGAAAGACGCTGCAAATACTCATTTGCATGGATGGTGTCCCTTGCGTTGAATTTCAGCGGCAAATCATCGAGTGGCTGACGTTGGCGTCAGTAGCAGTGAAGTGCAAGTTTTCACAAGATTCTGACCTTGGTTTTGCTGCTTTTAGTTATAGAAAATGCGCTTTATTAGAAATAAATTGATCCTTGTTTGGACCGCCATTATATAAAAAAGAAAGTTAAGACTAAAATAAAAACTCCCCCTAAAAAATATAAATTTTCCATAACAAAATTTCCAAAAATAAATCAATTTTAGCAGTAACAAATACAAAATTTTCCACAAAATAATTTCTTTTTTTACAAAAAATTAAAAACTTTCCATAAAAAATCAATAAAGAGCATGACAAAGTTTGAAAATTGCCTTGAATAAATATAAATCAACAATAAAACTGAACATTTTTTCCATAGATTACCCCCTTTTAGAAGCGTTTATCGTTCATGGAATATTTGACCAATTTTGTTATTATTATTATTATTTGATATTTTATTTATTAATGTATGAATGGGGGATGTAAAACCAAGAGGTGTAGTCAGTCAAAGCAAAGCTAAGCCAAGCTAAAGCTAAGCTAAGCTATCTGTGGGGGATGTAAAACCAATAAGAAGAAGAAAAAAAGATGACCACTGTACGGAAAGCGGCGGCTTACTTCACTAGCATTACTCGGCATAACATGCATAGATCTGCTTCAATTAATTAATATTTTTTACAGGAAGCAATTTTACTTGAAAGTTTAGGTCGTGTAATATTCCAGTGGGGCTAAAGAATAGTAATCCTTGCCCACAAATAAATATGCTTTATAATGATTAAAAGGGGACGAAAGGCTTTTTTTCGAAAGCCATTTGGCCGAGTGCCACTAGGCCGAAACCCATCTGGCCAAATGGGTCATTTGGCAGAATAGGATATTTGGCCGAATAGGTAATTTGGAATGCGAGAAAAGAGGTGTGAAAAGGGAGTAGTGCGAAGTGAGAAGTGAGACCTCTCACTTCTTACTTCTCATTTCTCATCTCTCACAGTGAGAAGTGAGAAATGAGGTGAGGAGTGAGACGTCTTAAATCTCATTCCTCATCTCTCACTTATCATTGTAAAAAGTGAGAAGGGAGAAGTGAGTAGTGAGATGTCTATCTTCTCACCTCTCATTTCTCACTTTCCACTGTGAAAAGTGAGAAGTGCGAAGTGAGAAGTAAGACACAAATCCAACAAAAAATCAATTTAAAACGGAATCAAAAAGATTCGTTTATGTCTATTGAATTCGATTCCTCCTAGAGGTGTGCGCCACCGTCGCCGACACTTTTGCATCGGCGCGCCACTGCTTAACATCTGTCACGCATCGGACCTATAAGTCTCAGAATTTTCAGGATTTCGAAAAAAAATCTAGTTGAAATTCCGAGAATGTCATTTTTACATTCCAATAAGTTTTTGATAGGAATTTCGTAGAACCAAAGAACTCTCCGTGAAATTTCCGATGTTTTTCTTGAATATCTCATGCAATATCCCGTTGAATAATCATCCGGTGAAATCCCAAGAATTTCCATCTAAATTCCGAAAGTTTTTCCGTTAAAATTCCGAGCAATTTTCCGTGGAAATTTAGATTTATTTCCCGAGGTAATTTTAAGATTAAACAAACATTCCGAACAATTTAAAGCGATTTCCTGAGGAAAAGCTTTTTTACAGAAATTGCATAAAAAATGTGCTCTCAAAGAATTTTTGGTGGGAAATTCAAATAATTTCTTTCTAGAAATTCCTAACATTTTCCATAGATAGTTCTAAAGAATTTGCAATAGTACCCCCGAAGAAATTGCCATGAAATTTACGAAGAGTTTCTCATGGGAATTTCGAAGAATTTTGCTTATATGTCCAAAGAATTTCCAAAATTAGGAAAAAAAATCCGATAACTTCCCAGAAAATCTCCAGTAGAAATTCTGAAGGGGTTTCTCTCCCCTTAAAAGTTCCAAAGAATGTCTTTTGGAAATTCCAAAGACTTTTGTTTAATATGCTTTATTTGGAAGTTTCCAAAGAAGTTAATGCTGAAAATCAAAGGATATTCTAGTAAAATCTGCAATAAAATCCATTTGGAAATTTTGAAAAACTTTCGAATGTTTTTTATAGAATACTTTAAAGAAATTTTCTGCTCAACACAGAAGATTTTTATGGTGAAATCCATGAAAGTTTTAAGCCGTAGTTCATACTTTTACTTCTGTGATATTCAATAGATTTTTCTGGAGAAATTCAAGAGATTATTTCGGTAAAGTCTTGCAAAAAAAACAAGAAAAAACCTAAAAGCTGCTGTATAAATTGTTTCCAAAAATATAAAATAAAAAAAAAACTTTTTCGAAACCCTTCCCCCCTCCTCAAGAATCTACGTGGTTTATGGACAGCCCCTTAACAACTCTTCCAGAAATTCCTGTAGATCTTCGAAAAATCCTTTAAAAATTTCTCCAAATTAAAATTTGTTCCGGAATTATTCCTTCAGGAATTATGTGTGGTTTACTGAAGGAATTTCCTAAGGACTCTCTGGAGGAAAAGAATTTCTGATAAAATTAAAAGGCCTTTCCAAAGGGTTGCCTGAAGGAATCCCTGGATGTATGTCCAAATTAATTCCTGGTGGCTTTTCTAAAGAGATTTTCGAAGAAATTCCTAGAGGAATTTCCGGCTTAATTCTTGAAAGAATAACCAATAGTTAACCTGAAAATATTTTCGAATAGAATTTTTAAATGATTTTTTGAAAGAATATCCGAAGGAATTCTGAAAGGAATTTACGAAGGAATTTTTATTGGATTTTCCAAACAAATTGCTATTGGAATTTAAATAGAAATTCCTATATTTCTCCAAGAATTTCTCCGGACAGTGGTAAAACAAACTCAGTTTTGACTCTAGAATCAAGACTACATGCCAAGAAGTCTAAAAATATCTATATTGCGGATATTCTCAATAATTCCTTGGGAATTTACTGCAGGAGTTCCTTCGAAAATTTCTACAGATATTTTTTGGTTAATACTTTAAATAATTCCCTAGAAAATATATTCAGGAATTAATTCGGTAAGTCAACAAAGAAACTCATTTTAGTATCACTTCAAAAATTTCGGGAACTTCTCCACGAATTCCTTCAAAAAACCTCCACAAATGAAACCAAGATTTTTTAAAATTTCCCTCAGGAATTGCTTAGGACCTTAGGAAATTTCTTAAGCAATCCTTTAGGAAATTCCTTCGAAAATTTATCTAATAGTAATTCTGATATTCCAGCAATAATTCCTTCAGAAATTCTTGTTGAAATACTTTAAAAAAATGTCTACCCATGTAGATGGGTACACTTCCCTACAGTTGTAATGGATTTAACGCGCCCTTCCTCAAAGAAGCCATCCCTCGGAAAGCTCAAAAAGGATTGCGAATATAATTATCAGTCTGTTGGATTATACTGTTGTAAGGAGATTCTCACTATCCCGCGGGCTTTGCGTAAGTGTCGCTGCTTACGCGCCAGTCACCTTCGTTTTTTGCCCTTCATACAGCAGTGCATTGAAAGCAGAATGGTAATTAAATTCGACTGTACTATTGAGTGGAGCCATATGTAGAGCAACACTCATGCCAAGATGGTGGATAGTTACGTACAAACATACTTTTAAAAATTTCTACAAAATTCCTTCGAAAATTATTTTAACAATTCCACTGGAAGTTTCCCAGGTATTCCATTCCCTCGGAAATTAATTTGGTAATTCTTTCGGAATTTCCTCCGCCATTTTCTTCCACCATTCTAGGACGAATTTTCAGATATCAGATATAATTTCCGAAGGAACTCCTAAAGGAATTACCGACATTCTTAAATTTCTTAAAGAAATTATTTAGACATTCCTCCAGGACCTTCGGAATTTTCTCCAGGGATTCCTTCAGAAAATCCTCCAGAAATTACTACGAAAATTGATCCAGAAATTCCTCAAGACTCTAAGAATTTTATTCAGGACTCCAGGACTTCCTTCGAAATTTATTTCACAAAGACCAAGAAATTTATTTGGGAATTGTTTATCAAAATAAAGTATGTATTGCGAATCTATTTATTAGTCTGTTGGGTTACACTGTTGAAAGGAGATTCTCTCTATCCCGCGGGCTTTGCGTAAGTTTCTCTGCTCTGCCTAGGAAAATCATCTAGTAATTCCTTCGTAATTTTCTCCGCCATTTCCTTCCGAAATTCTAAGACGAATTTTCGGAAATCTCCGTACGAAAATTATTTCAGGAAATCCAAGAAATTTCTTTGGGAATTGTTTATCAAAATAAATTGAAAAGTTTTTTTTTGTTAACCATTCTGGCAATTTAAGTACAAGGAGAAGCGAAGGAAACGTTTAATTTGGAGGGTCACATGTTGGATTGTCATCTTGCTCCAGCTCCAGAAGCCAAGTTACCATTTTTGCAAAAGGGGGGGGGGGGTTGTTCCAAATCCAACAGCTATTTTATTAATACCTGATAGGTTGCTTTGGTTCGGCAGATGCAAACGCACTGCATGTGCATCCTTTGATTTTTGTGTTGACCAATCATCGGCGTGAAATACGAAATTCGGCGGCGTGGAGCCAACCGGCGTATGGCGCGCCGCCGATACCTTGACCGGCGTCGGCGTACGTCAAAAAGTATCGGCGGCGGCGGCGTGGCGCGGCGGCGCACAGGTCTACCCCTGACTAAAAAACACAAACTTTTTTTTTCCCAAAATAGAAAGTTTGGTTGAAAAAAATCAATGGAATTATGAACTAATTTAGGGGGATATAGGGAAACTGTTCCGTTTTCCATCAAAAATTATTTTTGATATTTTTTTTCTTTTTTTTTTTTATTTACGTGATTTTTTATTTAACAAAAGTTCATCACGGTTATTTTTGATATGTTTACAACATTTCTTCCAATAATACTCCTGGCTAGCACAGTGTTTTAACGCAGTGACACATTTTTGTCACAGAAATCAAAAGGAAAGATTTTATCGTAAATGATGGACAATAATTATGATAGAATAAATTGCAGATATGGATATGAATAATGATACACGTCAATCTCGTATTGCAAATCAAAAGCTCATGTTCCAGTTGGATAAAGTCCTATCTTGAGGCAGCCCGTGCATGTCACAAATCGAATTTGAAACATACACATTAGCATAAAAAGTTGCACCCCACAAACCAAACTCTCGTTATAGTTCAACAAACTCATCCCGAAAGAAAAACACAACTGTTTGACACACAACCCCGATCACGAAATCCGGACATGAATACTGCCATTCCTACAAATTAGCAGACACACGATGCCGGAAAAGTGCACCAGTAAGAAGGAGAAAAAAATAGTGATACAAACTAGCCCAAACAAAGTGGCAAAAATAAACTTTTGCCAAAGCCTAATCAAATTGTCTCCCCTGGGAGCTCAGCGGAAGAAGAGGCGCAATCTGATTGCTGCAACTTGGAGCTCGGGTTTTTTTCTTCTCTCGGACGAACGTATAGACCTTCCGAGCAAACCACCCAGAGTCAACGAAAAACTTCACATTGCAGCATTTTTCGGACGTGCCTTGGCGTAAAAAAGTACCAACCTACTCTCCCCGGGATGATCCCAGCCAGCAATGTGCTGCAGCGACACAACCAGCAAGATGGAGTAGAGCAGAAAAAGTCCAGATTCTTTTCTGCTGCAATTTTCTTTTTGTTCCACACGAGCTCCGTCGGCATGCGGTGGGTTCCCCACAGGGTGGACGTTCCCAAGTTTTCCTATTAAAAGTATGGTTTATAGTTACGAACATTAGAAATACTTTTAAAGTAATGGTCGAGAACAAACATGTTTTATTCGACACTGTCATTGGCACATTAATTTAGCATCAAACATGAGCGAAGCATCTCTGTGTCTGTCACCAATGTTTGGGAATCACTGCTTTGGCCTGAGCAATAGTTTGTGCCGGGTGCAGAGTTGTGTGGCTACTGGAGGGTTGTCACTCCGGAGGCATCCGATCCACAGCAGCTCAATTGTTTCCACAATAGTGGGGTTACCGAGTACTAACGGACATGTAGGCGCATTCTCGGAGCTATCTTCCGCAAGTGGTGCCGAAATTGGAAATCGTGGTTGAACATAAATTTTCGATTAGACACACACTCTCAGCCTGTTTTCCGGTTATCTGGTAGTTGACACTTTTTTTTCTTCTTTTGAATCCATTCAAGCGCAATGTAGTGTGGAGTATCCGTCCCAGTCCACGGAGAGTACAACGTTCCACCGAGTGTGGGAGTACAACCACATGCTGTCAACGAAAGACGACTTTTGGTTTTCATAATCTTTTTGTCTACACGAAATCCGGCGAAGGAATTTGGAAACCATGTCGGATCGGATGGCTCTTTTTCCCATCCACTGATTGCTTCCGATTCCGATGTGCCTTTTAGATTGAAAAATCATTCCTCGGCTTTGTCCACCACCGCACCGAGGCTATCTTTAAAGCCAATTACGGAACGGTCCTCCTCCTCACCGATCAATCAATCCGCCACGAAAACATGTTGTAAAACAAGATTTTCATCCCACCAATAAATCTCGACACATGGGATTCAATCAATCTTGTCACAGCTCATTTACGACGATTTATACGCAACGGTAGTCGGAGGCCGAAGCTTGAAGTCTGACGGAGCTTACTTGAAAATCTTACCTTCAGCTCTCAGAAGAAACACCTCACAATACATGGTTCACTTGCGCAATTTGTTTAATTCTACGGCGACTAACTTTACCTCAAGCGGCCCACCACTCGGCGGGGCAAGAGTTGTTTCATTGAGTCGGAACAACAGCAGCAAGCACCGCAGCCGAATTCAATCGAGGGAAGATGCTGCTGCTGTTTGGATGCTGCCGGCTTGCTTGGTGCATGACGACGAGGGAGCAGGGATGATTGATTGAGCACCTGTGCGTACACCACCTTAACTTACTGCAGAGAAGTGGGTTGATCATGGAAGTTGCTAACTTTTACCTAACTGCTTGCAATAGTCTGCGGCGACGAAGACGGTTTGTTTTGGGAGAATCGTGATGCAGATAAACGCCGTCGAATGGAATTATGTACAACAAATTGTACGGTCGGTCGGTGGTGCTGTATGGGGTTTCACAAAATTCAAATCGTTACCTTCGTCTCCGTGTACGGATTTGGAATACCTAGCAGCAGTTTATCTTCATAACAGCTTAGTGGGTTACGCAACAAATGACACTTGTGATAAATGGTACTTTGAAAGTCAATTAGGTAGTTGTTTCTTGGGCGAAATGCTGCTATGGATTCAAATGTGATACATTCGTTGAAGATTGCACGAAATCAAAATATTTCAATGTCATAATTATAACGCTTATTGGGAATATTTTGAATCCAACAGTTAATCAAAACATTGGTTTCTTTAAGATCATTTTATTGTTATCGATGATAAAAAGTAAGAGTCGCGTAAATGATAAAACTAGACGCTTGCTAATATTTGAAAGTATGCCATTTTTTCCTATCTCGTACGTAAAGTGTACGTAAAGGCTATATGATAGGAGGTTTCCATACCCCTTTTATCCAGTGTGTGAATCAATGATAATAAAATTCAAATCCATTGGGAACCATGAAGATACAAACATTTCAAAATAATTTCAGACGCATAAAATAACGCCTTTTTCATGAATAAAAAATTAAATTGAGTTCAACCTAACACAGTGCCGATCCAACTTCCAATACACGTCCAACAATCCAGAGTGTGTGATTGATGAGCATTTTGTTCTACAAGTTCTCTCCCTATCTTTCCCGTCCCACACTGCCTCCATCTCCAATCCCTGTCTGGATAACCGATTAAGGATATTGCTGTTGATTACGGCAGCATAGTATAGTTCCCTGGGGAGCGTGCACCGGATGAATGCGTTCGATGTCCACACCGCATCGCTCGGCTGTCCGTCCGTGCTGAACTGCTGATGGACCTAGCGAAGTGATATTTAGATACGAACGTCCCCTGCGCTGGGCAATAATAGGACCCCATACATAAATGCATGCACTGTCCGATACGTGCGTAGGCAGTTGTCCATTCGAATGTTTGTTTTAATGAATGCCTAATGCACATTAGAATTGCCTCATCGAGTCCGGTCAATGAGGTTTCGAATTGTTGTTGCGAAGGTAGCTTCGGTTTCCAGTCAGTTATCGATAGCAATCGAGGAAAGCAGGATGCGGTCCTGGCCCCGTCGTCGGGCGGTCGTCCCAGCAGTGATGTAGGAATGAGCAAATTGATTCCCCTGAGCGCACGATACGAGTAATTACTAGAGTTGTTATGAATATTGTGCAGGTTATTGATTGGAAACGCAAATTGTTCGAGGGGGTGCTTTATGAGCATCGATAAGTTGATAATGTAGGAACAGAAAAAGATACATGATTTAGTACTAGTAGATTATTTTTGGATAAAACATGATAGGACGTGATGCACTTCTAGTTTTATTTAGCTGGATATCAGCCAGTATTTAACTATTTTGACTGTTGATTTTGGTTTACATTGGTCGTTAATGACATTGTGCATAAAACACAATTTAATCAAACATGTTCCAAATAATGCAGTTTTTTAATTAATAGCCTTCGGCCATACAATCTATTTAGCCTCCAAGTTTCCACCACAAAGATGTTTTTGTCCAAGCAATTACCAGTAGACATCTTTATGTTGTGTGTTACCATTTTCACAAGCCATTTTGCAAGCTAATTCCTTACTTGATACTTGATGGGCTACAACTCTTCGATGAACCTACGTCGAATGGAGTATTCTTCTCCACTGGACTCAATCCTGGGCCAATCGCTTACAGTTGCCCTGAACATTGAGATCCCTCAGGTCCTTTTCAACTGCAAAAAGCCATCGTGTATGCGGCCTTCCACGAAGTCTGCAAGCTAATTACGGTGAAGATAAGCGTGACCAGAAGTAGAAATCATCACCATGGTTAAAGCACCAGTCTACAGCGTACTGAGGGTCGTGGATTCAAGTCCCATCGACGGGAAAGTGGTTACCTCTAATACCCGGAAATAGGCAATTAACTTTGATTGAAATGTTTCTCAAGTTTCTCTCGGAAGACAATCTGGACAAGGTCTCCAAAACAAATGAAAATCGCTAGAGTCAAAACAACGAAGTAAAGTCAACCCTTCATGAATCGATATTCATCGAATCATGTGAATATAAAACCCTTGAGAATTTTTGAAATTACCAATTTTTCAATTTAAGTTCTAATTTGTCAATAAAAATTAAAATTCTGAATTTTTGTGTTTTCTTATTTTTTGGATTTGAAAATATTAACAATTTACAATTTTGGAATTCTGAGACTTTGAAATCTTGCAAACTTTGATTTCTAAATTCTTAATTTTATAAAATCCCTCAAAATTTTAAAAATTGTTTGCTTTTGAGACGTTTAATTAATTAAATTTTCAACTTTAATAATTATCAAACAAGACATTTTTTAAATTTTTTTTGAAGTTTTTTAAATTTCAACATATCAAAATTTCAAGATTTAAAAATTCCAAAATTTTAAAACTTTTAAATTTAAAAATTTCTAAATTTTAATATTTCAAAATATTAAAATACCAAATTTTGAAATTGCAAAATTAATTCTCAAATTTTAAAATTTTTAAAATTTTTAATTTTCAATTTTTTAAAATTTTCAAATTTTTAAATCTTAAAAATTTCAAATCTTAAAATTTTTATGTCTAAATTTTTCAAATTTAGTTACCTTAGTACATTTATGTTCTATTTTTTCAAATTTGGAAACTTGGAGATTTTAAAATTTCAAAATTTAAAGATTTAAAAATTTAAAAATTTAAAAATTTAAAAATTTAAAAATTTCAAAATTTTAAAATTTAAATATTTTAAAACTTTAAAATTTTAAAATTTAAAAATTTAAAAATTTCAAAAATTTCAAAAATTTTAAAGTTTCAAAATTTCAAAATTTCAAAATTTCAAAATTTAAAGATTTCAAAATTTTAAAATTTCAAAATTTCAAAATTTCAAAATTTCAAAATTTCAAAATTTCAAAATTTCAAAATTTCAAAATTTCAAAATTTCAAAATTTTAAAATTTTAAAATTTTAAAATTTTAAAATTTTAAAATTTCAAAATTTCAAAATTTCAAAATTTCAAAATTTTAAAATTTCAAAATTTCAAAATTTCAAAATTTCAAAATTTCAAAATTTCAAAATTTCAAAATTTCAAAATTTCAAAATTTCAAAATTTCAAAATTTCAAAATTTCAAAATTTCAAAATTTCAAAATTTCAAAATTTCAAAATTACAAAATTACAAAATTTCAAAACTTCAAAATTTCAAAATTTCAAAATTCAAAAATTTAAAAATTTCAAAATTTCAGAGCTTTAAAATTTCAAAATTTCAAAATTTCAAAATTTTAAAATATCAAATTTCAATATTTCAAAAATTTTAAAATTTTGGACCAATAAAATTTAAAAATTCAAAAATTTTAAAATAGCGAAGAACTTGAAATTTAGAAATTCACATAAATAAGGGAAACATTTTTTTTTCAAAATTTCAAAAGTCAAAATTTCAATTAAAGTTATAATTTTTAATTAGCAATTCATATTAAAATTCTGAAAGTTTTAAGTAGACTTGTGCGCCGCCGTGTGAAAATTGATTCCGATGCAGAACATTTTTTACTACGCCGATGGCATTTCCAGCTCGTGAGGAAATACATATTTTCGTATGCTCGGTCAAACAAAACAATATTTTTTCAAACAAAAGACACCTGACATTTAATTATTCACAAAAACTTCTTCGGCAGTACGTACTAGAATATCTCGTCCTAAAAATATTTCAGAATTTCAGTTCAAAACAATTTTGAAAACTCGGCAATCTTGTTTTTAAATGCTTTATGAACTAATACGTGTCAATATATCAGAATTTCAAAATATTAGTATTTCGCCTTCAGAGGAATTCCCAGAGGAAATTCCAGAGAAACTTCGGAGGAACTTTCGGAGGGATTTCCGGAGGCATTCCTGGAGGAACTTCCGGAGGAATTCCTGGAGGAATTCCGGAGAAATTTCAGGAGGAATACCTGAAGGAAGTTCCGGAGAAATTTCAGGAGGAATTTGCAGAGAAATTTCCAGAGAAACTTCCAGAGGAATTTCCAGAGGAACTTCCGCAGGAATTCCCAGAGGAACTTCCGCAAGAATTCCCAAAGGAACTTCAGCAGAAATTCCCAGAGGAACTTTTGCAGGAATTCCTAGAGGAACTTCTGCAAGAATTCCCAGAGGAACTTCCGAAGGAATTCTCAGAGGAAGTTCCGCAGGAATTCCCAGAGGAACTTCCGCAGAAATTCCCTGAGGAACTTCCGCAGGAATTCCCAGAGAAACTTCCGGAGGAATTTCTGGAGGAACTTCTGCAAGAATTCCCAGAGGGACTTTCACAGGAATTCCCAGCGGAACTTCCGGATCAACTTCCGGAGGAATTTCTGGAGGAACTTCCGGAGCAGTTCCTGGAGGAATTTCTGGAGGAACTTTTGGAGGGATTCCTGGAGGAACTTCCGGAGGAATTCCCAGAGGAACTTCCGGAGGGATTCTCAGAGGAACTTCCGGAGGAATTACCAGAGGAACTTCCGGAAGAGCTTTTGGAGAAGTTTCCGGAGGAACTTTCGGAGTAGTTTCCGGAGGAATTCTCACAGGAATTTCTGGAGGAGCTCTCGGAGCAATTCCTGGAGGAGCTTTCGGAGCGATTCCTGGAGCAGCTTTTAGAGCATTTCCTGGTGGATTTTACAGAAGAATTTGTCGAAGAATTTCGGAAAATTTCTATTGCTTGAAATAAGCTCACGCCGATCCACGCCGCCACTCCACCACCGCCAAATTGATCTATCACGCCGCCGCCGATAAATTTTCAGTCAAGTTTAAAGTTTTCTCATTTTATGAATTTGAAAATATCAAAAGTCAACAATTTGGTAATTCTGAGATTTTAAAATTTTGAGAACTTTAGTTTAAAAATTCTTAAAAAGTCAAAATTTTAGAATTTCAAAAAAATCTTTTTTTTTAATTCCAAAATTTTGAAATTTTAAAATTTCAAAGTTTTAAAGTTTTAAAATTACAGTTATAATGACATTGAACTGTAGTTTGATTGGGAAAATCTGTTTGCCTCTATGACAGCGGTTCTCAACCTGGGGTACATGTACCCCTGGGGGTACCTTCGCTGACCCCAGGGGGTACCTCGGATAAGAATGCATAATAGCGGATGTGTACAGTTCCAAAACAATCATTGATACAGTTTTGATTGTTGCATTTTTTATTCTAAAACTTTGTATTGTACATAATATGCATGGTGATCGGTAAATCAAAGTCGTTTGAATTCTGCCCATCCCAACCACCACAGTGTATAATGGGCTGTTGGACAAAGTATGGAATGGACATTAGAGTGGGGCGTCATGGTTATTTGTTCAAATCAATGGTTTTTCGAAGCCACTCTGGGCCCTGAACAACTGTGCAGAATTTGGGACCGAATGGTTGCTTCCTCGCCTTCCGCATCGCGTTTGAAGTTTGTATGGAAATTAGTATGGGAGAAAGTATATTTTTGCATTTCTACTACTAAAGGTTTCAGTTCATCGTAAACCAAGTGGCATATTGCGTTAAAGTATAACCCAAAGGTTGCCGAAAAACTTTGCTGAAGAAGGCACGTTGCTGGAACGTCCACGAAAAAAGTTATAACGCTTCGAAGATTGAGTGTTCAAACCATATGCAAAAATAGTTTATTCTGCCAGCACTGCCGAACTGCGTAGACCAATAATTTAGCTGAGTGTTATTTCAAAATAATTGATCTTATAGGGCTTTAGAGCTAATGGGAGCTATCCGGAATTATTTTACAAAGAAAAAAATCCGACAAGAAAGAAGATGGGGTTTGCCCTTCGATAACCATAGGTCGTCCGGTAGTGCTGGCAGAAACATTGATTTCTTGCGTATGGTTTGAACAATCAATTTTCGAAACGTAATAACATTTTTTGTAGACCTTCCAGCTATGAACTTTCTTCGGCAAAGTCTTTCGGCATCTTCCAGATTATATGCTAACGTTTTGAGTCACGTGATTGATGATAAATTGAAGCTGCTAATAGCAAAAACGTAAAAAAGTACGTTTTTCCATACTAATCTCCATGTAACGCGATGCGGCATGCGAGATTGCAACCAATCGAGCCCATATTTTGCACAGTTGATTGGGGTCCCAAAACGTTTCAGAAAAGCCTTGATCTCACTTGATCGGACGTAGTTTGCGTTTTTCCATACAACTGCGCCCCACTCTAATGGACATCGAATAGACAAATTTTGAAAATCTTATTGTAATCTTTCAGATCGAAACAAAATGATGAATAACATGTTTTAAATATGCTTCTGAACAAAAATCTAGAACCTAACATTTTGAAAGCCTCAAATTGAGGGACGTGAAACCCCTTTTTTGACTTCATTGTAAGAGGCTTGGAAGCCTCCTTCTAAGAGTCTCGAAAGCCTACTTCCATGCTGTTCAAAAGTTCCAAGAGGCTCCGAAATCGCCTTTCAAAAGGCTCTGAAGCTTTCTTTCAAGAGCCTCCAAAGCCGCTGTGCAAGATGCTCCAAATTTGTCTTCCAACAGGATCGGAAACCTTCTTTCAAGAAGCTCGGAAGCTTCCTCTCAAGAGGCTCGGAAACCTCCATCTAAGTGTTTCGAAAGCCTAGTTCCATGCAGCTCGAAAGTCCCAAGAGGCTCCGAAGTCACCTTTCAAAAGACTTCGAAGCCTTATTTCAAGAGCCTCGGAAAACTTCTTTCATAAATATCCGAAGCCTCCTTTCCAGAGGCTCAGAAGCCTTCTTTCAAGAGGCTCGGAAGCCTTCTTTTGAGAGACTCGGCAGCCTCCTTTCAAGAGGCTCGGAAGCCTCCTTTCAAGAGATTTTGGAATTTAACGAAATCAAAAAAACTGATTTCATCACTTCATCATGAGATGGAAAAACAAACAGGTTAAAGTGGGTACAATAAAGAGTGACAACCCGGATAGAATTGGAACATGATTCGTCAGTCATTCTGATTTTCTTTTTCGGAGTTCATTGGAAATCCACGAGGAATTCCTTTCATATTTACACCAACGATGATAACATTCGTAGAAGCATCCACTGATATATGTAGTCAGTCTGAGCCTAAGTTTTTTGACTTTTTTCTATAGTTTCTATTTTTTTATATGTGGAAAATCGACATTATTTTTTAAACATTTTATATAGTCGGTTCACCAATCGTTACAGACGTAGAATCAACATTTATTAAATATACGTAGCGTGTTACAGTTATCAAAACGGCAAAAAAAATCTTGTTGAAAACATGCTCTAAAATTCACATTACTATGCCGTATCTATGAGTTATACAGAAACACTCCAATTATAGGAACTAAAACAACAAGAAACACCAATTATTGCACTATTATTGCCTATAGTCATTTCCCATTTTGGAAAATTCAGTTCTTCTGAAAACTATCGAAATTCAAGTAACTTCGGATAAAAGCCGACTTAGGTTACTGCTATGAGCCAATCAGCTATTATTCCATATGTTGTTCAACACAGCAACAAATGGAATGAAGAAATGATGGAGATGGTAAACAAAATTAATTTCAATATCGAACAAAAAGTAGACGTACATTCCTCGAATTCCACAGGATACCGAAAAACAAGCAAAAGACTGCCTCTGCTCATAGCGCAAACTTACCCGAGAACTTTCCGGGAAGTAAACTTTCCACAAGTTCCGCATTCCGCGTTCCATTCGCATCAATCGCTCTAACAAGCTTAGCAACAAAACTCCGACGAAAGCAGCTTGTCTCGATTTGGGCAAACTTTGCCCTTTGTCGTCTGTTTAATTTGCTATCTTTTATTCAACAGTTAATTATCACTTTGTCATCGTGTTCTTATCGTCGCGACCTGGTTCCTTCTGTGTAATTCATTAAATATTGAGTTCGTCAGCTGTTGGTATTTTTGCTACGACCCGTCGTTTGCTTCAAGCTGTCATAGGAATAGTATTTTAGGAAGACTGCCAAACAGAAGAGTAGGATCAATTTGAGCCTCACGGCCAAACCCCGTCGAAATGGTTTTCATCCTTCCAAAGCGCCATAGCAGCAGCGTGACGGCTATAATAGCGTTCCATCTAGCGTAGCTGTGCAGCTCCTTCCAAGCCCCAACAACGTTTCCATTACAAGTCAACCGCGAAGAGTTGATGGAAACTTGGTGTGCCATCAAGAATGGAAAAGCAAGGCATCCGATCCCAGGAATACTCATCGTGATGCCTGTGCGGCAAGTGGTGCCTCTATTCGACGAACGGCAACGACGACGATTGTGTGCTGTTTGTCGATCGTGATGTTTTGTTAATTCCATCGTCTTACATGCCGAATCATTATAAAGTTGATAAAATATGTATTGAATTGTCGAAGGCGGTGCTCTCAAATCCAACCCCCGGTTGACGGTGAACCTTCCGAGTTTGATGGCGGAGAGTTGTTTGCTATCTTGTCAGAGTTGCTGTCGTTTGGATGAGGGTGGAATTCCGCGACTTGACTCAATTGTCGTTGAGATGCTACCGCCTATGGGGGCTTAGCGGTTTAGGTTTACCCATCAAGCCGCCACCGCCGTCGCCGTGTAGCGAGACAGTTCCGACGGGCGTGGGTGTCGGAGGACTTGTTTGCATCCATGTTGGGGCATGTCTTTCCCGTAGCGTAGAGTGGATCGGTTCTTATCTCTCGATGTCAATTATTCCGAGATTAATTAGCTCTTCAGGGATGCGAAAATTTATGATTGCCATTCAGAACGGGACGCTGAGTGCGTGTTTGTGTGCAGTGGCAAAGCCATCCAGAAAGCGGCGAAATATTGTGCTGCCATAGAGAAGCATGATTTATCTAACGTGCAACCCGTTCGGTTGCTGTGGGAATTCAACCTGAAGGCATGGATGTGAAGCCGCATAGCTAGACCGTGTTGCGCTGAACAGCAGTGAAGTGCTCTCAGGGAACGATAGTTTTTAACAAGATTGCGGCAAGAGATTTGGCGAATTTAAAAATGGTTTGAATTGCAGCCTTTGTTAAAATTGCTACTATTCATTAGCTCAAGGTTAGCTCTCAATGGAACTGTAGTTTGACCACTGGCTATGATACTTGACAATGTTCTGCATTAATCTTTTATCGTTGGAAGCTAGATTTCCTTCAGTTATAATTTTCGTTTATGTAGTGGGATATTAAACACAATTGAGACACTGCCGTCCTACAGCTTTAGTTCATAAAGCGCCACCAAAATGATTATTTATGAAGTTCCCAAACTGCGTAAATCTCAAAAGGCGTAGTACACTGATTACGCATGGGGAAAAAGAAGTTTTTCATTTTCTTATGATTTTCAAAAATAAAAATCACATGATATCAAAAAAATCAATAAAATTCATATCGATTTCATTTCAATAAAAATAAAAATAAATCATAAAAATTCAGAATATTAAAATTTAAAAATTTAAAAATAAAAAGAAAACAAGATTTAGAGATTTAAAAGTTTATAAATTGAATATTTTAACATTTAGAAAATAATAAACATAAAATGTCGGTAAATATATTATTTACGTTTTGTAGTTAGATGTTTAAAAGGTGAAATAATAAATAATAAATTTCAATTTTAAAATGAAAAATTTAATAAATTTGGAAAATTTAAAATTTAAAGATTTTGAAATTTCAAAATCGCAAAATTTGAATATTAAAAAATTCAACATTACAAATTCTCTAAACTTCGAAACGTTCAAAAATTTTAAAGGCCAAAATAAAAAAAATTAAATTTAAAATAAATTAAGATAAATTAAAATAAATTTTATAAATTTTTATATTTATATTATTTTATAGAAAGTATTATAAATTAAAATAAATTTTATTCAATTAGAATTTCAAAGAAAAATTTCAGAAATTTGAAATACAGGCCTAATTTAATTTTGGCAACTGGAAAAACTGGAACGTTTATGTTGCCAAAATCGAATGATTTTAGTTTTCTAATGATACAATGCGTTCTTTTTGGAAGAAAATTAATGTTTCCAAAACCAAATGGGTCTGCATTAAAATTTATAAATTAAAAAATTTAAAAATTTAAAAACGTTTTTTTTTAATTTAAAAATCAAAAAATTAAAAAAATTAAAAATTAAAAAATAAAAAAAAATAAAAATTTAAAAATTGAAAAATTGAAGAATTGAAAAAAATAAAAACTGGAAAATTGGAAAAAATAAAGATTCAAAAATTAAAAAAGATTTAAAATTTAAAAACTTAAAAATTTAAAAATTTAAAAATTTAAAAATTTAAAAATTTAAAAATTTAAAAATTTAAAAATTTAAAAATTTAAAAAAATTTCAAAAATAAAAAAATAGAAGAAATAAAAATTGAAAAAAATTAAAAATAAAGATTTAAGAATTGAAAAGTTAAAGAATTAAAAAAATTAAAAACTGGAAAATTAAAAAAAATAAAGATTCAAAAATTTAAAAAGATTTAAAACTTAAAAATTTAAAAATTTAAGAATTTGAAAATTTAAAGATTTGAAAACTTAAAAATTTGTAAATTTAAAAACCTAAAAATTTTAAAATTTAAAAATTCAAAAATTAAAAAATTTAAAAATTTAGAGATCATAAAAATTTTGAACATCAAAATTTAAAAACTTAACAAACTTAAAAAAATAAAATCTCTTAAGTTTGAAAATTGAATATTTTAAAATTTGGAAAATTATGAATATAAGATTTCAGTGAGTATATTATTAACCCTCTAGTGGCCAAGACCGCCTTTAGACGTGTTTTTTTATTTTTTTGTAGTTTTTAATTGATCAGATTTTGAAAAGTTTTTGATTTTAAATAATAATATTAACTTCAATGCATCTTCAAATGTGGTTTAAAGAAAATTTTCAAGGTTCTACACATATATGAAAAATATTGAAAATTGAGTAATATTTTGATCTTCCGTGTTTTCGCTCGTATACGTTTGAAGAGTGGAATAATGGTAGTTTAGTATTTTTCTACAACTAACCTCATTCAATAGAAGGTTATAATGGTGAATGTTACACTCTAAAATATTTATCCAACTCGTTACACGGAAAATAAAAAATAAAAATGTACTGTAAATTTAAAAAATCAATAAGTCAGCATTGGATAGGAATTTGTTTGAAAATCAAAAGTTCAATTGATTCAAGAAACTATTTTTAATGCTCAAATCGTGTTTAGATCGATTTTAGAAAGCAAAATAATAATTTTGAGCGAAAACAAAAATTTGGGTTGTAGAGGGTTAACATTTTGTAGTTAGATTTTTAAAAGGTGAAATAATAAATAATAAATTTTATTTTATTATTATTTTTTTAAATAAATTTTCGGGACCCTCCTTAGCCGTGCGGTAAGATGCGCGGCTACAAAGCAAGACCATGCTGAGGGTGGCTGGGTTCGATTCCCGGTGCCGGCCTAGACAATTTTCGGATTGGAAATTGTCTCGACTTCCCTGGGCATAAAAGTATCATCGTGTTAGCCTCATGATATGCAAATGCAGAAATGGTAACTTGGCTTAGAAACCTCGCAGTTAATATCTGTGGAAGTGCTTAGTGAACTGCTGCGAGGCGGCAATGTCCCAGTGGGGGATGTAAGGCCAATAAAGAAGAAGAAGAAATTTTATTTTTGAAATGAAAAATTTAATTTTTGAAGATTAAGAAGATTTGAAGAAATGCTTAAAAATTTTAAAGTTCTAAACTTGAAAAAACAATTGAAAATTAAAAAATTAAAAAAATTAAAGATATCGGGATTTTAAAATTAAAAAATTGAAATATTGAGAAATTGAAAGATTGACAAAATTCTAAACTTTAAAGATTTAAAAATTTAAAAACTTGAAAATTTAAAAATTTCAAAAATTTAAAATTTAAAAATTTAAAAATTTTGAAATTTAAAAATTTTAAGATTTAAAAATTTAAAAATTTAAAAATTTAAAAATTTCTAGATTTAGAAATTAAAATATTTAATTGAATTTTTAAATTTTTAAATTTTAAAATTTTAAAATTTTCAAATTTTTAAATTTTTAAATTTTTAAATTTTTAAATTTTTAAATTTTTAAGTTTTTGAATTTTTAAATTTTTAAATTTCTGAATTTATAAGTTTTTAGATCTTTAAATTTTTAAATTTTTAAATTTTGAATTTTTAAATATTAAATTTTCAAATTTTTAAATTTTTAATTTTTAAATTTTTAAATTTTTAAATTCATAAAAAATTAGAAATTTGAAAATTCAAAGATTTAAAAATTAAAAAATTAAAATTTAAAAATTTTAAAAATTCAAAATTTAAAATTTAAAATTTAAAAATTTAAAGATCTAAAACTTATAAATTCAGAAATTTAAAATTTAAAAATTCAAAACCTAAAAATTTAAAAATTTGAAGATTTAAAAATTTATTAATTTAAAAATTTAAAAATTTAAAGATTTAAAGATTTAAAATTTAAAAATTCAATTAAATATTTTAATTTCTAAATCTAGAAATTATTAAATTTTTAGATTTTAAAATTTTTAAATTTTTAAATTTATAAATTTTTAAACCTTAAAATTTTTAAATTTTAAGGTTTTAAAATTTATAAATTTAAAAATTTAAAAATTTTAAAATCTAAAAATTTAAAAATTTCTAGATGTAGAAATTAAAATATTTAATTGAATTTTAAATTTTAAATCTTTAAATTTTTAAATTTTTAAATTTTTAAATTTCAAATTTTAAAATTTTTTAAGGTTTTTAAATTTTTAAATTTTTAAATTTTTAAATTTCTGAGTTTATAAGTTTTTAGATCTTTAAATTTTTAAATTTTTAAATTTTGAATTTTTAAATATTAAATTTTCAAATTTTTAAATTTTTAATTTTTAAATTTTTAAATTTTTAAATTCATAAAAAATTAGAAATTTGAAAATTTAAAAATTTAAAAATTAAAAAATTAAAAATTTAAAAATTTAAAAATTCAAAATTTAAAAATTTAAAAATTTAAAAATTTAAAGATCTAAAAACTTATAAATTCAGAAATTTAAAAATTTAAAAATTCAAAAACTTAAAAATTTAAAAATTTGAAAATTTAAAAATTTAAAAATTTAAAAATTTAAAAATTTAAAGATTTAAAGATTTAAAAATTTAAAAATTCAATTAAATATTTTAATTTCTACATCTAGAAATTTTTAAATTTTTAGATTTTAAAATTTTTAAATTTTTAAATTTATAAATTTTTAAACCTTAAAATTTTTAAATTTTAAATTTTTGAAATTTTTTAATTTTCAAGTTTTTAAATTTTTAAATCTTTAAAGTTTAGAATTTTGTCAATCTTTCAATTTCTCAATATTTCAATTTTTAAATTTTAAAATCCCAATATCCTTAATTTTTTAATTTTTTAATTTTCATTTGGTTTTTCAAGTTTAGAACTTTAAAATTTTTAAGCATTTCTTCAAATCTTCTTAATCTTCAAAAATTAAATTTTTCATTTCAAAAATAAAATTTCTTCTTCTTCTTTATTGGCCTTACATCCCCCACTGGGACATTGCCGCCTCGCAGCAGTTCACTAAGCACTTCCACAGATATTAACTGCGAGGTTTCTAAGCCAAGTTACCATTTCTGCATTTGCATATTATGAGGCTAACACGATGATACTTTTATGCCCAGGAAAGTCGAGACAATTTCCAATCCGAAAATTGTCTAGGCCGGCACCCGGAATCGAACCCAGCCACCCTCAGCATGGTCTTGCTTTGTAGCCGCGCATCTTACCGCACGGCTAAGGAGGGTCCCGAAAATTTATTAAAAAAAATAATAATAAAATAAAATTTATTATTTATTATTTCACCTTTTAAAAATCTAACTACAAAATGTTAACCCTCTACAACCCAAATTTTTGTTTTCGCTCAAAATTATTATTTTGCTTTCTAAAATCGATCTAAACACGATTTGAGCATTAAAAATAGTTTCTTGAATCAATTGAACTTTTTTGATTTTCAAACATAGGTATTTAGAGTTTGAAAATTCCTATCCAATGCTGACTTATTGATTTTTTTTAATTTACAGTACATTTTTATTTTTTTATTTTCCGTGTAACGAGTTGGATAAATTGTTTAGAGTGTAACATTCACCATTATAACCTTCTATTGAATGAGCTTAGTTGTAGAAAAATACTAAACTACCATTATTCCACTCTTCAAACGTATACGAGCGAAAACACGGAAGATCAAAATATTACTCTATTTTCAATATTTTTCATATATGTGTAGAACCTTGAAAATTTTCTTTAAACCACATTTGAAGATGCATTGAAGTGATTATTATTATTTAAAATCAAAAACTTTTCGAAATCTGATCAATTAAAAACTACAAAAAAAATAAAAAAACACGTCTAAAGGCGGTCTTGGCCACTAGAGGGTTAATAATATACTCACTGAAATCTTATATTCATAATTTTCCAAATTTTAAAATATTCAATTTTCAAACTTAAAAGATTTTATTTTTTTTAAGTTTGTTAAGTTTTTAAATTTTGATGTTCAAAATTTTTATGATCTCTAAATTTTTAAATTTTTTAATTTTTGAATCTTTAAATTTTAAAATTTTTAGGTTTTTGAATTTACAAATTTTTAAGTTTTCAAATCTATAAATTTTCAAATTCTTGAATTTTTAAATTTTTAAATTTTAAATCTTAAAATTTTTGAATCTTTATTTTTTTTAATTTTCCAGTTTTTAATTTTTTTAATTCTTCAACTTTTCAATTCTTAAATCTTTATTTTTAATTTATTTCAATTTTTATTTTTTTCTATTTTTTTATTTTTGAAATTTTAAATTTTTAAATTTTTAAATTTACAAATTTTTAAGTTTTCAAATCTTTAAATTTTCAAATTTTTAAATTTTTAAGTTTTTAAATTTTAAATCTTTTTTAATTTTTGAATCTTTATTTTTTTCAATTTCCCAGTTTTTATTTTTTTCAATTCTTCAATTTTTAAGTTTTTAAATTTTTTAATTTTCAGTTTCTATTTTTTTTTAATTTTTACAATTTTTTAATTTTTTTTTAATTTTTTAATTTTTAAATTAGAAAAATATAAGTTTTTAAATATTTAAATTTTTTAATTTATGAATTTTAATGCAGACCCATTTGGTTTTGGAAACATTAATTTTCTTCCAAAAAGAACGCATTGTATCATTAGAAAACTAAAATCGTTCGATTTTGGCAACATAAACGTTCCAGTTTTTCCAGTTGCCAAAATTAAATTAGGCCTGTATTTTAAAGTTCTGAAATTTTTCTTTGAAATTCTAATTGAATAAAATTTATTTTAATTTATAATACTTTCTATAAAATAATATAAATATAAAAATTTATAAAATTTATTTTAATTTATCTTAATTTATTTTAAATTTAATTTTTTTTTATTTTGGCCTTTAAAATTTTTGAACGTTTCAAAGTTTAGAGAATTTGTAATGTTAAATTTTTTTGAATTTTTTAATATTCAAATTTTGCGATTTTGAAATTTCAAAATCTTTAAATTTTAAATTTTCCAAAT
This sequence comes from Armigeres subalbatus, assembly GCF_024139115.2. Taxonomy (NCBI): domain Eukaryota; kingdom Metazoa; phylum Arthropoda; class Insecta; order Diptera; family Culicidae; genus Armigeres; species Armigeres subalbatus. The sequence continues at coordinate 179,254,950 of NC_085141.1, read as the reverse complement.
TTATTAAATTTTTCATTTTAAAATTGAAATTTATTATTTATTATTTCACCTTTTAAACATCTAACTACAAAACGTAAATATTTTACCGACTTTTTATGTTTATTATTTTCTAAATGTTAAAATATTCAATTTATAAACTTTTAAATCTCTAAATCTTGTTTTCTTTTTATTTTTAAATTTTTAAATTTTAATATTCTGAATTTGTACGATTTTTTTTTATTTTTATTGAAATGAAATGATATGAATTTTATTGATTTTTTTGATATTATGTGATTTTTATGTTTGAAAATCATAAGAAAATGAAAAACTTTTTTTTCTCCATGCGTAATTAGTGTACTACCCCTTTTGAGATTTACGCGGTTTAGAAACTTCATAAATAATCATTTTGACGGCGTTTTATGAACTAAAGCTGTAGGACGGCAGTGTCACAACTGTGTTTAATATCCCACTACATTAGCGAAAATTATGACTGAAGGAAATCTAGCTTCCAACGATAAAAGATTAATGCAGAACATTGTCAAGTATCATAGCCAGTGGTCAAACTACAGTTCCATTGAGAGCTAACCTTGAGCTAATGAATAGTAGCAATTTTAACAAAGGCTGCAATTCAAACCGTTTTTAAATTCGCCAAATCTCTTGCCGCAATCTTGTTAAAAACTATTTTTAAATTTTTAAATTTTTAAATTTTTAAATTTTCAAATTTTTAAATTTTTAAGTTTTTGAATTTTTAAATTTTTAAATTTCTGAATTTATAAGTTTTTAGATCTTTAAATTTTTAAATTTTTAAATTTTGAATTTTTAAATATTAAATTTTCAAATTTTTAAATTTTTAAATTTTTAAATTCATAAAAAATTAGAAATTTGAAAATTTAAAAATTTAAAAATTTAAAAATTTTAGAAATTTAAAAATTAAAAATTTAAAAATTTAAAAATTCAAAATTTAAAAATTTAAAAATTTAAAAGGTTTAAAACGTTAAAAATTTTAAAACTTCAAAATTTGAAAATTTCAAAATTTAGGAATTTAAAAATCTAAAAATTTAAAAATTTAAAAATTTGAAAATTGAAAAACTTAAAAATTCAAAAATTTAAAAATTTAAGGGTTTAAAAATTTTAAAATTTAAAAATTTAAAAATTTAAAAATTCAAAAATTTAAAAATTCAAAAATTCAAAAATTTAAAAATTTAAAAATTAAATAAAAATAAAAATTTAAAAATTTGAAAATTTAAAAACCTTAAATTTAAAAAAAACTAAACATTTAAAAATTAAAAAAATTTAAAAAATTAATAAGTTAAAATTTGAAAATTTGAATATTTTAAAATTTAAAAACTTATAAATTTAAAAATTTAAAAATTTAAGAGTTTAAAAATTTAAGAATTTAAAAATTTAAAAATCTAAAAATTTAAAAATTTTAAATTTAAAGATTCAAAAATTTGAAAATTGAAAAATTGAAAAATTTGAAAATTCAAAAATAAAAAACACAAAAAAAAATAAAATTTTAAGACTCACAAAATTAAAAATTTTAAAGTTTAAAAATTCAATAGTTTAGAAAATTAAAATATTATAATTTCTTGGTTTTAAAACTTTAAAATTTTAAAAATTCAAAAATTTAAAAATTTGAATATTTAAAAATTAAAAAATTAAAAAATTAAAAAATTTAAAAATTTAAAAATTTTAAGATTTATGGACTTATAGATTTAAAAATTTAAAAATTTAAAAATTTAAAAATTTAAAAATTCAAAAAAAAAATTATTTCAATATTTTCAATATTTAAAAATTTTAAAATTTGAAATTTGAAAATTTGAAATTTAGAAATTTAAAAATCTAAAAATTTAAAAATTTGAAAATTGAAAAACTTAAAAATTCAAAAATTTAAAAATTTAAGGGTTTAATTTTTTTTTAATTTAAAAATTTAAAAATTTAAAAATTCAAAAATTTAAAAATTCAAAAATTTAAAAATTTAAAAATTAAAAAAAAATAAAAATTTAAAAATTTTAAATTTTTAATATTTAAAAATTTGAAAATTTGAAAACTTTAAATTTAAAAAAAACTAAACATTTAAAAATTCAAAAATTTTAAAAAATTAATAAGTTAAAATTTGAAAATTTGAATATTTAAAAATTTAAAAACTTATAAATTTAAAAATTTAAAAATTTAAGAATTTAAAAATTTAAGAATTTAAAAATTTAAAAATCTAAAAATTTAAAAATTTAAAATTTAAAGATTCAAAAATTTAAAAATTGAAAAATTGAAAAATTTGAAAATTCAAAAATAAAAAACACAAAAAAAATTAAAAATTTTAAAGTTTAAAAATTCAATAGTGTAAAAAATTAAAATTTTATAATTTCTTGGTTTTAAAATCTAAAAATTTTAAAAATTCAAAAATTTAAAAATTTAAAAATTTGAAAATTAAAAAATTTAAAACTTTAAAAGTTTAAAGATTTATAGATTTATAGATTTAAAAATTTAAAAATTTAAAAATTCAAATTTTTAAATTTAAAAATTTTAATGTTTAAAAAGTTAAAAATTTTAAAATTTCAAAATTTAGAAATTTAAAAATTTAAAAATTTGAAAATTGAAAAAAATTAAAATTCAAAAATTTAAAAATTTAAAGGTTTAAAAATTTAAAAATTTAAAAATTTAAAAATTTAAAAATTTAAAAATTTAAATTTTTAAATTTAAAAATTTTAATGTTTAAAAAGTTAAAAACAAGGTTAAAAATTTTAAAATTTGAAAATTTTAAAATTTAGAAATTTAAAAATTAAAAAATTTAAAAATTTGAAAATTGAAAAAAATTGAAAATTTAAAAATTTAAAAGTTTAAAGATTTATAGATTTATAGATTTAAAAATTTAAAAATTTAAAAATTTAAATTTTTAAATTAAAAAATTTTAATGCTTAAAAAGTTAAAAATTTTAAAATTTGAAAATTTCAAAATTTAGAAATTTAAAAATTTAAAAATTTAAAAATTGAAAAAAATTAAAATTCAAAAATTTAAAAATTTAAAGGTTTAAAAATTTAAAAATTTAAAAATTTTAAAATTAAAAAACTCAAAAATTAAAAAATTTAAAAATTTAAAAATAAAAATTTATTTCAATATTTTCAATATTTAAAAATTTTAAAATTTGAAAATTTTAAATTTTAAAGAAATTGAACATTTAAAAATTCAAAAATGTTAAAAAATAATAAGTTAAAATTTAAAAATTTAAGAATTTAAAAATTTAAGAATTTAAAAATTTAAGAATTTAAAAATTTAAAAATCTAAAAATTTAAAAATTTAAAAAATTCAAAAATAGAAAACACAAAGACTTCAAAAATTAAAAATTTTTAAGTTTAAAAATTCAATAGTGTAAAAAATTAAAATTTTATAATTTCTTGGTTTTAAAATTTGAAAGTTTTAAAATTTCTAAGTTTATAAAATTTCAAAATTTTGCCAAAACTTTTCCGTATTTGTGTTTTGTTGCTTAAGAATCTAATGTGCAACTACCTAGTTGAAATAATACTTACAAATGCAATTACGTCTTTATAGAGGTGTGCAGAAATTTGATTCTTTTTGTCGCTTCTGCACATTTTTCTAAAGGCGCAACTTTATCTGTAAGTTTAATTTCAACTAGCTGCATCGAGCGAGCACACATTAATCCGGAGGAGTTTTGGAAAACTAATGTTTCTATCTTTGGTTTGTGATCTTGTGCCGAGAATGGGACCCTGACAGAAATACCATCCGTAGACCTATTTCGAATCAAATCAGACTTTAGTTTTGTATCGTTTCGTAGTTTCGGAAGTACATCTATATTTCTTTTCCATCAATATGAGAATTTCAAATTTAGAAGCTTTGGGGAATTTTTTTTTGTATTTTAATAATGTTTGCAAACATCAACTAACTATGACAAAAAGCTGAGATTTCGGGATTTTTTTCAAAGAATCTCAGTAAAGTAAAGTAGATTTTGAAAAATTTTACCTAGTTATCGGTGTCGAATTAATTCCGAGTTGTGGTATTTTTTCTACTGGATTGATGAATTCCAGACGCAATTTTGCTGAGATCGAAGGCTTCCATGTCGTAATCGACATGAGCTGCCACCATAACAGCACCGCTGGGAACTTGTGTGTCTTCCTACTTTGAGCAGTAGGAGCATGCTTCTACAGATGCTCTTCGTATTTGACCCAATGCAGAACAACATCGACTGCCCTGATCACCGTACATTATATGGGCAAAACAATCCGTTTGTCGTTTGCTGTAAATGTTTTAAAGTCACCAGTTATTTGTATGTCACCAGTATGAATTTAAGTCTAGTAATCGGATGTTCAAGTGGCGTATTAGTTTTTGAACACTTTAATCTGTACGACATGTAACATATTCGAAGACTGTAAAATATACAAATAATTTAAATGTGATGACGGGGACGCAGATGTACAAGAAATGCAACTATAATTGCTACCATTTTAAAACTATGCTAACCCAAAAACCAATTAATTGTTGATGCTGCGTCTATAGGCATAGTCACAAAGTCTGTAAAGTTTTCACCGAAAGAATAACTGCTTGATGTTAGAAAGCCACAACAAGTTACCATGGTCAATCTGAGCAGGCAGAAAAAGTTTGATCAGAGGTGAGGTTGGTTATAATAAACAGAATGGAGTATTTCTTCGTGTTCATATACTCATGATACTGTTCACATTGTGCTGCCACCCCCACATGCAGAAACTTTTTTACCCTGTAGGACGAGAAAGTCGAACCGCCGAAAATTCGGGCATCCGAAAACTTCTTTGACTGGAAAACGTATACACACATACTAGAAGAATTTGATAATGTCAGTTTATGTGTTCTTCCCGGCAAACAATCCTGCAAATGGAATGCAGGTCAAAACATGTTTACCGAAAAAAATAGACCCATCCAGATCTACCGATACCGCTAGGCGGTGGAAAAAGGTCTATTCCCAGTTGTACCCATAACATAATTAGCATAACCAACTTTTCCCATTAACCGCCGACGTCGTCGTCATCGTGTATGTTCGACTGCTTGAGAGCCTTATTCGGTGAGAGTTTGATGGCTTTTCAGCGACCGTTGATTTCTGGAAGACTAACCCTCGAGGAAGCATTCCGTTCGAGTAAACTTTTATTCGATCCTGGTCCCAGGAAAGGGTATCCTAATTGCGTTAAATTTTATGATAAAAAGCTAGAAGCCCCCTGAGGGTTCCGAATTTATAACGCTTTTTACCTTGTTCAGTTTGCGGAAATTTTCCTGAAAATTCCGTTGTGCTGCAATGGGGAAAAATCATCGAAACTTACCTGAAAAAAAGAGAAAAATATAGCAATTACTCATAGGAACGTTAATGGGAGGCATTTTTTTTGTATAACTACATGGTTGAACATTTTCGTTTCCATCCGCCATTTTCCCCATGTAACGACAATAACTTGTCATAAATCCGCGAAAACATTTGAAACATCTGTGCGGCAACGCTGATGGTGAATATAAAAGCAATTCAAAAAAAGACCCAGCCGATAAACGGAGCCAGAGAATAGAGAAAAAAAGCGTAACTCGCCCAAAATCTGGCGACAACTCTGCCGAACAATGTCAAAATGAACGGGCTGAAAAAGACGACACATAATAACAGAAGCATGTAATTTGTAAATGGTTTTGTCACTGAGACAATGCGATGCGGTTTAATTGTTATTGCCGGCCAGGACACAAAAGGACCTGAAAAGCGAATGGATGAGCTTTTTGTGTTCATTGTCTGGCTGCTCGACCGTACGTTGTTGGTTTTAGGTGTGTGCCTTTCGCTGGACCTCGGTTTTGGTGGGTGCTGTGTAGTTTCGGTAAATATACATATTTACAGTGTTCTGTTTAAAGCTTAAGCTGATGATCGGACTCGGGTTGAATGAGATTCAATGTTTTATGGGTTGCACAAAGACTGGAGCCAAAACAATCAACGGAGTAGGAGAGGCTGCATAACTCCCTATAACAAATCCCGCTCACCACTCCTTCAGAGGAAAACACTTTTTTGGTATTCCGTCATACTTACCATTGTTGAAAGATACGTTAATATGCCTAAGACTTAGAGGTTTGGTGAAAAAAGTATAAAAATAATAAATAAAAACTTGCGAAAAACTGAAGCGCTATTGAAACTGAAGCGGCGCTATTGACGATTAACCACGAACGGTTCGTTAAAAAAGCGGACGCGTGGTGCATTGTTCCATAGCATTTTTTTTATTGATTTTGCGCCAACAAAATCTCACCCAAGAGCTCATCACGAAATGCGTATGTAAATAATATCCTAGCTAGATTGTTTATTTACCATCGCATGAGGTAAAAATATTCATGAAAATCACACTTCAAATAATTCGATTGAACAAAAATAATGAAAACACAATGAAGTTCTTGATGAAGTTCATTTTCAAGAATTTAGACCCCTAGTTCCGATATTCCCTTTTTTACCTATTCCTATTCCTACTTCTACTTTGATTGGCTTTCAAAAATATACGAAAACATAGCAAATCGTATTTTTTTTCAGTGTGGAAATCTGTGGCTTGTTCAAAAGTTCAAAACATATCAATTTTCCATTGCATAACAAACACGCTTCTCGCCAATTCCATAGATGAAACCTCAGAGGCCACAGGCATGCCTAACAGGTTGCCGCATACCACCGTTACCAGCTAGTTGTTGTTGCTGTCGCCAATCCTCTTCAATGCTAAACGCGAAGTATTCTCCATCCATTGGAACTGATCAGCCAACAACAACGGCCCAACACCTCGCAAGCACATTGCGGATATTAAGGCACACACATCAACGGTTCAGGATTTACGCTTGGATCGCAATAAAAGCCACCCTGCCGAGCCAGTGTATAGGAACGCGCGCCGAACGTAGCCTCACTCTCGCCGGGCGAGATAGATTGTAAATCTTGCTGATTTATCTAGGCCACCATCACACACCACCGTACGTACGATCAGCGGCTCAAATAGCTGACTGCGTGGGGCGAACCATCAAATGAGGGAACGTTATGAGCTCAGCAGCAATCAAACCACCTTCGCCATGGGAATGGAATTTGATGATGCAAAATCCAGAGCACCTGCAATGTAAATTTCGCCACACTTTGTATGCTTGAGCGGGCGTTTCGCATCAACTAGGAGCAAAAGAAGTCAACTCCAATATGCAAACATCCATTAATTTTTTTCGTGGTCGGGGTACTTCATTTGGACCCTGCGGGGATGGGAGAAGCGTTGGAAAATATACACACATTTTTCCATGATTGTTTAGGAAACGATTTTCATGTAACGAAAAACCACAGGAGAGCAAGAGAACCGTTTTTCGTTTGGCGAAAGTCCCGGTTAGCTTCCGCTACATGTGTTTCAATTTCCTTTCCTTTTCAATTTTCCATGTTTATGTTCCTCGGTGGAGCGTTGCTTCTGGCTCCACCAAAGAAGGGCAGCGATTTCTGCTACAACTTACACGACTACGAGCGCGCCCCTTCAGAGTCAGAGAAGGAAAAAATAAGGAAAATTCACGATTTGCTGCATGTAGCTCTCCGGAAAACATCCCTGTTTTATCTCTGGTGCCGCCGCCATCCGAGAAGATACTGCGGGTGAATATATGCTCAAGATAGAGCGAAGATAATATTCAAATAAAGTTATTATTTATTCCGCTTCTGTACGTATCTCAGCTGAATCTTTCATGACAGCCACCAGAGAAAGAGACGGGGACCACGAACGGCTAGAGCACAGGGCACACCGAGTGCGACTTTTCCGAGGGGCCATAGTTGGAGGTGCCATGCAACGGTAGTATGCCAGGGATCCATCCAGCTGGGAAGCCGAGGCGCCCCACGGACGAAATTTAGCGAACCCAGGGGGGATGACTTCTAGCGTGGTAGATGATGCTGTGTTTTTTTCTTCTGCTCCGAAAACTGCTGATTCATGGATGAGTAAGTGCTTTTAAATGTGTGCATAATTTTTGTGTTTTCGTGTTGTTCCGAATATGTAAAGCAATACAAATTGTTAGCATTGTAGCTTTCACTTAGTATTGTCAACAACTTTAGATCTGTCTATTGAGGTGGAACATGTTCTTCATGCGCCTTGATCAAACGATTTCATGTTCGCTACTGTACTAATAACTAAGTTGCAGTATTGCGAATATAAGTGAGCGTGATTAATCAAAACATGTTAAGAAGCGCACAGAAACCACCAGCACGATCGGACACATAAATAGGAGATTCTGATATTTGGCTATGCTCTTACCTTCTATAATAATAGGAATGTATTGACAGTGCAACACATGTTGCAACAAGAAACAGAAGAATCCAATTGCATATCTTCTGATTAGTTCTGATTTTTCCGCACGAAAAAACACGGCCTGTACTACGCAGGTAGAATAAAGCTTAGTGTCGGAAATCAGAAAAAAAAAATTATAGATTATTTAGTTGATCCCGAACTACCAGAAAAAAGTAAGCGAATGTAGCGTGTTCAAGAATTACAAATTAAAGAACCACAAGAAGCGTGCAAAAACTTTCGCACCCAGCCATTTCAAAGCCTGCAGCGACAATTGATTCTTCGAAATTGAGCAAACAATCATACTAAAGTAGCAAATTTATTTCGCTACGAATAAGCGACGCCAAGAGGGAACAATAGAATTATTCGCATCTTTGCATTTTTCAACAAAGTTTCATCTACTTTACCCAGGACTCACTCGAGAGTTAGACGCTTTGATGCAGGGAACCAATGGTTATTGGTACTGATCGGTTCTCAAGCACCGAGTATCACACGCGAAGATGAAAAACATGTTGTGAAATTGTAAGACTGAGTAGCCGTTCTTTAAATGTTCTTTAGATGGAGAATAAGGAAGGGGTAAACCCGGCCCCTTAAGCATTTGCTTCATGCAAACAAAGTTTGATAATTTACCATACAGATGTAGAAGTAAGTTAATATCAACACATTTTTCACTAGTTCCAGATATGACCGGAACTGTATGTCCAGCTCTTAGAAGATTCTATTACGGTCACAGCAGGAACAGTTGACAAAGGGAGTTCTCTACTCACCCGCCCGTCCTTTAGTGTCTTTCGGCAATTCCGTCTCCAGAACCTTCCCAGAGGGGAATGGGGTCCAGCAGGGGTCTGTTTTGACAGTAACTCTGTTTCTGGTTGCCATCAAGGGGGTCTTCCGTGGCCTCCCCAAGAACATCTACGTCTTTGTCTACGCGGACGACATCCTGCTTGTGATAGTCGGAGACACTCCGGCGCGAACGCGTATCCAAACCCATGCAGCGGTTAATGCATCTCATTGGTGGGCCTCTTCGGTTGGCTTCACCATGTCGGCCGGAAAAAGCGTCCGCGGGCATGTGTGCAATGAACGGCATCGTCTCTCCGGCTCTAGTATCAAGATTAATGGGCAGCCGATCCCAAACCGGAAACTCGTCAAGGTCCTCAGAGTCTCCATCGACCGAGGACTAACCTTCGCCCCTCATTTCCAAGTGGTCAAAGTCGGCTGCAAATCAAGGATCAACCTTGTCCGCATAAGACAAACAACAGGGCCACTCGGTATCGTATCGGCCAAGTGCTGATTGACAGCAGACTGCTATACGGACTGGAACAGACTTGTGCAGCACGTTGTGAGCTTGTCAACATACTCTCCCCAATCTTCAAGCAATACCTTCGCATGGTTTCCCGTCTTCTTCCTTCCACACCCGCTGAAGCTGCCTGCGCCGAAGCAGGTGTCCTCCCATTTAGCCATTGTATGCAAGCGGCTTTTTGCCTAAAAGCCGCCACATACGCTCCACCACATCCGGAAACCATAGCACCTTTTTCTTGTTCAAGGGGATCGGATCATGCACACGATGGCCGGCGTTAGCCTCCCCCCGGTGGCTAGGGTCCACTATCATGGAGCGAGGAGCCGGGACTCCTCTACAGCCAACATGAACAACTCCATTGCATTGTGAGGCGCTTTAAAAGAGGGGACAACACGGAAGCTCTTAGAAGAACGGTCGTCGAGTTGCTAAACACCGAATTTAAGGACCATAAGCATCGATACACTGACGGTGCCCTTTTGAGAGAAGGGGTAGGCTTAGGCGTTGCTGGGAACAACCTAACAGTCTCAGACAGCCTCCCTGCACAATGCAGCGTTTTCTCGGCGGAAACCGCAGCTCTGTTGATTGTCGCTACTACCCCCTCCTACAAATCGCTGCGATACAAAATGACCATCCGAAACACCCATGGATCCATGCCATCCAGTCGACAACCTCGCATGGATTCCCGGGCACTGTGGAGGGCCAGGCAACGTCACTACGGACATTCTGGCTGGAGTCGGTCACCAAGGCCGGCATTTCACAACATCGGTTCCCTCGACTGACGGTAAAGCCTGGATCAAAAAGATCGTCAGCTAGGATTGGGAAAACCAAAGAACTGCTTCCAGAACCACGCTATTGCGGAAGGTCAAGGGATGTACGGCACCCTGGAACATCATCTCCTGCCTCCGCACCGGTCACTCCCGATTCTCACATAATTTGTCGTCCCGTTTGTGACATCTGCGAATTACAAAACTCAGTGAAACATTTGATCTGCCGATGTCCAAAGTTTGACATTCCTCGCTCCGACAAACGTACGAGATGCCTTAGCTGACGATACCGCTAGCCTATCTGTCCTCATCTGCTTCCTCAAAGATGGAGTACTGTACCACCAGATCTAGATCCAGCTTGGACTTTTCGGGCACCCCAATTCGGGTATAAGTCCCACCCACGAAGGTGTGCGGGCCTCTCTAGCCCCCCTCCAACTTCGCTAACATTGTCTCTCAATCTTGATACAAACTGACCAAGGCCTGTTTAGCAGGAAAACGGAAGCTGTTGCTCTCGGAGTGAGCCACGCTTTCTGCGTTTTTTTCTATTTTGTTTTTGAATGCGACTGACGCTCTGATCAGTTTGTTGCGCAAATACTCCACTCCGAATAGTTTTTTGCGGAAGTCCTTCGCTCTGAAAAGCTTCCCCTTTTCGGTCGCTTTTATGGATCGATGTTATGCGCCAAGGTTGGGTTTCCTATCTGGCTGCAGCGATTGAACTCCGAAGAACAACGCGACTCGACAATTGGATTCTTGGACACAGCCACAGTTGACCACCCGGCCAAAGTTTATCGATGGAGACTGCCACCGTGGAAGACCGTGGATGATGTCCTGTTTTGTCGACTAGCTTATTTTACAAACCAGCCAATTTTGTTTACGTTTTTAAATTGTGGAGTTAAAATTTTCTTTGTCAATATAATGTATTGTACTCTCTGCTTGCGTTAGGTTCGCGTATGATCTGGCGGCACTCATTCCGAGCAACATAGTATGCGAAAAGTAGATTCGACAGATCGGGGCTTTCAGGTCTCGGAGCACTTTGCACCTGCTAGTGGTTGCCTTTCATTCAGCGGTTCTCAACCTTTTTCTCAAGAAGTACCCCTACAAACTTTTGCATTAATTGAGATACCCCCTCTTGAAAGTAGGCTTCCAAATCTGTTGCAAGAATAATTTCGAGCCCTTTGAGGCTTCTTAGCTTCTCTCTTGATAAGAGGCTTTCGAGCATTTCGAATGGTGGCTTTTGAGATACTTAAAAGGAAGCCTTTAAAGGGTGCTTCTGAACCTCTTGAAAGTATGCTTTCAACCCTCTTGGAAGAAGCCGAGCTTCTTGAAGGGAGGCATCCGAGGCTCTTGAAAGGAAGCTTTCGATTCACTTGAAAGTAGGCTTTCGAGCCTCTCAAAAGGAGCCTTCCTAGCTTTTTCAAAAAAGACTTTCTACTCCTTGAAAGTAGGCTTCCGAGCCTCTTGAAAGCAGACGTCCTATTGAAAAGGGCCTTTTGAAAAGAAGCTTTTGAGCCTCTTGAGAGGAGGTTTCCGGGCCTTTTAAAGGAGGCTTCTGAGTATCTTGAAAGGATGCTTCCGAGCCTCTTGATAGGAGGCTTCCGAGCCTCTTGAAAGGAGGCTTCCGAGCCTCTTGAAAGGAGACTTCCAAGCCTCACGAAAGGAGGCTTTCGAGGAGGCGTCCGAGCCTCTTGAAAGAAGGCGTCCGAGCCTCTTGAAAGAAGGCGTCCGAGCCTCTTGAAAGAAGGCGTCCGAGCCTCTTGAAAGAAGGCGTCCGAGCCTCTTGAAAGAAGGCGTCCGAGCCTCTTGAAAGAAGGCGTCCGAGGCTCTTGAAAGGAGGCGTCCGAGCCTCTTGAAAGGAGGCATCCGAGCCTCTTGAAAGGAGGCATCCGAGCCTCTTGAAAGGAGGCATCCGAGCCTCTTGAAAGGAGGCATCCGAGCCTCTTGAAAGGAGGCTCCCGAGCCTATGGAAAGGAGGCTCCTGAGCCTATGGAAAGGAGGCTCCTGAGCCTATGGAAAGGAGGCTTCCGAGCTTATGGAAAGGAGGCTTACGAGCCTTTTGAAAGGAGGCTTCCGAGCGTCTTGATAGGAGGCTTCCGAGCCTCTTGAAAGAAGGCTTCCGAACCTCTTGAAAGGAGGCTTTTGAGCCTCTTGGAAGGAGCCTTTTGAAAAGAATCTTCTAACACTCTTGAGTTTCCGAGCTTTTTGAAAGAAGGCTTACGTCTCTCTTAAAACGACATACTTGTCAACATCCCTAGTAGCACAGTTCACATCGATTTGGTTGCAGGAACTCCAATGTGACTAGATTTGGTCGCATATGAGTCACAGTGACTGATATGCAATAAGTGTGCTACTCGGGATACTCTCCCCAATCTTCAACCAACACCTCCGCATGGTTTCCCGTCTTCTTCCTTCCACACCCGCTGAGGCTGCCTGCGCCGAAGCAGGTGTCCTCCCATTTCGCCATTGTGTGCAAGCGACTTTTTGCCTAAAAGCCGCCACATACGCTTCCCTAGCAGCACATTCCAGTCCGATTTTGTTGCAGCAACTCAAATGTGACTAAATTCGGTTGCATATGGGTCACAGACACTTTTGTGCAACGTGTGTGCTGCTTGGGTTCCACCACATCCGGAAACCATAGCACCCTCTTCTTGTTCAAGGGGATCGGATCATGCACACGATGGCCGGCGTTAGCCTCCCCCCGGTGGCTAGGGTCCACTGGCATGGAGCGAGGAGCTAGGACTCCTCTTCAGCGTTAGCGTTAGCGTTGTTACGGTATACTTCGTAGATTGGACACTAGTGATACTCATGTTTCTTATGGAATCCTTATCCAGATTGCTATCGGAAATCAAGGTGGGGAGTTACCCTTGATTCCAATCTAAGATAACAATGGCATAAGCATGAGGATTACTACTCCCGGCCACGCCCATCTTTACCGTAACTAGGGATAGGAAAGGAAATGTTGATGTAGAACTTACTTAACGAGAGGCCCCAGACTTGGCGACGCCCTCATAAGTTCTACGGAGTTGGTGGTTTGGTAGGGTAAGGTAGGTCATGGAGGTTTGCCTCAAGCTGGCAATTCGACCCACAGACTATGTTGTTTACCTGTTTTTATTTAAACTCTTGCCAGCCGGCTGTCGAAAGAGTATGCTAATATCAATTTTATTTACAGTTTATTCTTTAAATAATTTACAGACGATTTCTTAACCTCAATCTATCAACAAATATCCGTTGAACAAATCTAAATTTACCAAATTTGTACTTTCTGCTCAGTGAGCAAAACGATTCTTCTAGGTTCATCGAATACAAAAATCAAACCATGCCTTTTAAAGATAATTATACTAAACTTTTTACAAAGTTTTATTTCAAGTATTTTCGCGATTTCTGATATAAAATTCAATAGCAAACAATCAAACAAAATTAAAATATTCTAGCTAAATTTTACTATTTTGGTCGAGCATGGGTCAGCCGCCTGACACCCGCGTTGAAAAATATGTTCCATGCTTGCCCCCACCATAAAATAATAACGTGTGCTAATCACTAATGATACTAAAAGATTTAAATGAAATTAGGCATTGTTCCCGCTTATCATTTTAGCACCGCCAGGGGGAACTTGGCCAGTACCCACTGCACTTTTCTTTCCCTTTCCACAAACAATTACCATCATTTGTGATATTTCAACGGAATTTTATTGGGAATTCTGAAAAGGCAGACAATCAATGCAGTTAGATTGCCAGGTAATACGTGCACATCGTAGCACTGGTGATGCATCACAATCGTATATATACAGGAGTATATGCACTATATGATGACATTGACCGGAAGATTAGATAAGCATTTCCCCCCGAGCTGGGACTCCTCTTCAGCCAACATAAACAGCTCCATTGTGAGGCGCTTTAAAAGAGGGGACAAAACGGAAGCTCTTCGAAGATTGTTTGCTAAACACCGAGTTTAGGGACAATGAGCATCGATACACTGATGGTTCCCTTTCGAGAGAAGGAGTCGGCTTAGACGTTATTGGGAGCAATCTAACGGTCTCAGACAGCCTCCCTGCACAATGCAGCGTCTTCTCGGCGGAAACCGCAGCTCTGTTGATTGTCGCTACTACCCCCTCCTACAAATCGCTGCGATACAAAATGACCATCCGAAACACCCATGGATCCAGGCCATCCTCGCTAGTGAACAACAGTCGACAACCTCGCATGGATTCCCGGGCACTGTGGAGGGCCAGGCAACGTCACTACGGACATTCTGGCTGGAGTCGGTCACCAAGGCCGGTTTTATGACATCGGTTCCCCCGGATGACGTTAAAGCCTGGATCTAAAAGATCGTCAGCTAGGATTGGGAAAACCAAAGAACTGCTTCCAGAACCACGCTATTGCGGATGGTCAAGGGATGCACACCACCCTGGAACATCATCTCCTGCCTCCTGTCTCTTGAAAGGTGGCTTCCGAGCCTCTTGAAAGGAGACTTCCGAGCCTCACGAAAGGAGGCTTTCGAGGAGGCGTCCGAGCCTCTTGAAAGAAGGCGTCCGAGCCTCTTGAAAGAAGGCGTCCGAGCCTCTTGAAAGAAGGCGTCCGAGCCTCTTGAAAGAAGGCGTCCGAGCCTCTTGAAAGAAGGCGTCCGAGCCTCTTGAAAGAAGGCGTCCGAGCCTCTTGAAAGGAGGCATCCGAGCCTCTTGAAAGGAGGCATCCGAGCCTCTTGAAAGGAGGCATCCGAGCCTCTTGAAAGGAGGCATCCGAGCCTCTTGAAAGGAGGCTCCCGAGCCTATGGAAAGGAGGCTCCTGAGCCTATGGAAAGGAGGCTCCTGAGCCTATGGAAAGGAGGCTTCCGAGCTTATGGAAAGGAGGCTTCCGAGCGTCTTGATAGGAGGCTTCCGAGCCTCTTGAAAGAAGGCTTTCGAACCTCTTGAAAGGAGGCTTCCGAGGCTCTTGGAAGGAGCCTTTTGAAAAGAATCTTCTAAGACTCTTGAAAGGAGGTTTCCGAGCATTTTGAAAGAAGGCTTCCGTCTCTCTTAAAACGAGGCATCCGGTCCTCTTGCAAGGTGACACAGGCCTTTTGAAAGAATGCTTTCAAACCATTCGAAAGAAGGCTTCTGAGCATCTTGAAAGGAAGTATTCGTGCTGCTCTGAAGACGGCTATGGAGAAGCGTCATTCCGTGTCGAGCTACCGTGCGAGACAGTCGTGGTCTTGTACCTCCGGGTCCGTGTTCGGATTTTTTTCTCGTGCTGAGTTTTTTTTACCGTGTGAAAGTGTCGTTGAAGGATCCTTAGCTTATAGACTAGGAAGCGGAGCTCATTTGCGACGCAATTGAGTATCCGTGGAAAAAGTTTTCACGTGTTTTCTTTTCAAAAAATCACGCTTGCGCAGAGTCAGTCTTGCGCATCCATCGAGCTGAACATCATCGGTGCCCCCCGCACCGCCTGTCTCCGTGGTGCGCTTGGGTTATCCAGAGCCAGCAGCAGTCGATCATCTCCACCAACGCAGCCCAAGCCATCTGTTCGCTGTGTGCGGGTAGAGAGAAGACCAACACATACGCCAGGTTGGTCTCGTTCGTGCCACGTGCTATCGTCCGGTGCGTACCACAGCAACCGTTGGCAGCTCTCGACGCAGCAAAAAGTTAAGTAGTTGTAATTTCCCCTCTTTATTCCCCTTTTCACCACCTTTAGTTGATAAGATACTCTAATTTGTCTCTAGTAAGTTTTAATTTCTCTCATTTCCCCTAACTGTTCGTTTTTTTTTTTCGTTCGTTTTTTCTCCCTGTGTTAATTAAATAATTGTGTTTGTGGCTCGCTGCAGCGGGACGTTTGGTCTCCGCAATGCACGAAGGCGAAGGCGGCGGGGGTTCATTGTATCCCTTGTCCCATAATCTTTTGTTGCATTCTGGTGATCCATCCCAGAGTAAAATGGAAACCAGCAACACCGTCTCCACCTCCCCCGTGAATAATGATACCTCTCCCCTTACGAGCCCCCGCCACAAGGCCTACCCACCCGACTCTAGTGGGCCATACGTTGTTTTTTTCCGACCCAAAGGCAAACGATTAAATATCAGTCAGATCAGCAAAGATCTGGAAAAGCGATTTTCGTCTGTCACGACCATTGACATGGTTGGGACCAGTAAGCTCCGTGTCACGGTCAGTGATCGCAAACAGGCCAACGAGATTGCCACCTGTGAGCTTTTCACTCTCGAATATAAGGTGTATTTACCGTCAGCAGTGTGTGAGATCGCGGGGGTGGTGACGGAGGGAAGTATGACATGCGACGATTTGAAACAAGGTTTCGGTCGTTTCAAGAACGTTTCTTTGCCTCCTGTTGCGATACTGGATTGCAAACAAATGTATTCGGTGTCGCAGGAGGGAGAGAAGCGGATTTATTCCCCGTCTGATTCTTTCTGCGTCACCTTCTCCGGGTCCGCGCTGCCTGACTACGTAGTGATTGGTAAACTTCGGCTACCTGTTCGGCTGTATGTACCGAAGGTGATGAATTGTGTTAATTGCAAGCAGCTGGGCCACACCGCTCAGTACTGCTGCAATAAACCTCGCTGTGCATCATGCGGAGAGAAGCATGTGGATGGCGCGTGCAAGACGGCACCGAAATGTGTCTATTGTAATGAAAGCCCTCCCCATGCTCTTGAAGCTTGTCCAACGTACATACAGCAGCGAATTCACCAGAAACGGTCTCTTCAGCAGCGTTCTCGGCGAAGCTACGCCGAAATGTTGAGGAAGGCCGCTTCTCCAGTTGTTTCTGACACCATCTACTCGTCTCTTCCTTTGGACGATCAAGGTAGTTCTGACTCCGAAGCTGGGAATGGGGCTCCCTTTGTTTTCAATGGCTCAACGAGGAAAAGAGTAAAACAGAGCCAGCGACCCCCGAAAAAGCCAAGAAAACAGCCGCAAAGTGAGCCCCAACCCAACATGGACAAATTCAAAGCGGGTGGAAGTACTCAAAAACGTTCTACTTTTGTGATTTCACATCAGGATGATCGAGAGTTTCCACCGCTTCCGGGAACATCTAAAATCCCAGATGCCCCAATTTTTGCGATTTCTCAGCCAGAAAGAGAACATAGAGAGCGAGCAGAAAAACCTCCGAGCGCTCCAATGTTTACACTTTCTGGCATCGTGGAGCTCATCCTCAACTTCTTTGATGCTTCCGACCCGGTGAAGAACATGGTCAAGACTGTTCTTCCTATTCTGACTCCTCTCCTGAAGCAGCTGGCTTCGAAAATGCCCCTCCTCGAGTCATTTGTATCCTTCGATGGCTAACTTAGTCAATAAGGGTAACATGATTTCGATTCTACAGTGGAACTGTCGAAGTATTCTTCCGAAATTAGATATTTTCAAATTTTTAGTTAACAAATTACAATGCGATGCTTTTGCTTTATGTGAAACTTGGCTAACACCAGATGTAAACCTTCATTTTCCTGATTTCAACATAATCCGCCGCGATCGGGCAAATCGATATGGAGGGGTGCTTTTAGGGATCAATAAACAGCACTAATTCTATAGAGTCGATCTTGCCCCGATGTCTGGCACCGAAGCTGTCGCATGTCAGGTGACTATTCGTGGAAAGACCTCAGTATTGCCTCGATATATCTTCCTCCGAACACCGCGATATCTCGAAGAGATCTCTCGCACATCTACTCGGTTATGCCTGAGCCACGGTGGCTCCTGGGAGATTTTAACTCCCACGGAACAGGCTGGGGGGAACTGTACGACGACAACCGTTCAACAATGATATACGACCTCTGCGACGACTTCAATATGTCAATTTTGAATACAGGAGAAGTTACACGAGTGGCTCCTCCAGCAAGAGATAGCCGTCTAGATCTTTCCATTTGTTCGAGCTCATTATCGTTAGACTGTACTTGGAAGGTGGTCCAAGATCCCCATGGTAGTGATCATTTGCCGATCGAAGTCTCGATTTCCAATGGACATAATCAACATGTTTCTATCGACCTCTCATATGACCTCACGAAGCACATTGATTGGGAAAAATATGCAGAGGCCATCATTGATGGCGTACAGTCGATAGAAGCACTTCCTCCGCGAGAAGAATACGAATTCGTATCCCAGTTGATCCTTGACAGCGCTCTTCAGGCACAACGCCGGCCAGTGCCAGGAGCTTCGGTTCGTAGGAAACCACACAGTCCGTGGTGGGATGTCGAGTGTACACAACTTTATCGCAAGAAATCCGCCGCGTTCAAAGAATTTCGGAAACACGGTTCGATCGTTCTTCACAAACGGTACATCGCGCTCGAGATCCAGTTCAAGAAACTGGTCAAAGTGAAGAAACGTGGATATTGGCGCACTTTTGTTGAAGGTTTATCGCGCGAGACCTCAATGAGAACTCTGTGGACCGTCGGGAGAAGAATGCGCAACGCGTCGTCCGTAAACGAAGATCGTGAAAGTTCGTCGCGGTGGATACTCGACTTCGCAAAGAAAGTTTGTCCGGATTCGGTACCGGTGAAGCAAGAGTTACGTGATGCTTTTGCTGACAGGGATGATATGGATCGTCCCTTTTCAATGATTGAATTCTCACTTGCTCTCCTTTCATGTAATAATTCCGCTCCAGGGATGGATAGAATCAGGTTCAATTTGCTTAAAAACCTCCCAGACGTCGCGAAGAGGCGCTTATTGAGCCTGTTCAACCAGTTACTGGAGTGCAACATTGTTCCGGATGATTGGAGGCATGTGAGGGTGATAGCCATCCAGAAGCCCGGAAAACCCGCTTCGGATTATAATTCGTATCGCCCCATCGCGATGCTGTCCTGTCTTCGGAAGTTGTTGGAGAAGATGATTCTTTTCCGGCTAGACAAATGGGTTGAATCGAATAGTTTTTTGTCAGTTACACAGTTTGGTTTCCGCAGGGGCAAGGGAACGAACGACTGTCTTGCGTTGCTTTCTTCAGAAATTCAGCTTACTTTCGCTAAAAAAGAGCAAATGGGCTCAGTGTTTTTGGACAATAAGGGAGTTTTTCATTCAGTTTGCGTCGATGTCTTATCCGACAAGCTCCACGCGTGTGGACTTTCTCCAATTTTAAGCAATTATTTGTACAATTTGTTGTCAGAGAAGCGTATGAGTTTTTCTCATGGTGACTCGGCAACTTCCCGAATTAGCTACATGGGTCTCCCCCAGGGCTCATGTTTGAGCCCCCTTCTTTACAATTTTTACGTCAGAGACATTGATGAATGTCTTATGCCAAATTGCTCGTTAAAACAGCTTGCAGATGACTGCGTTGTATCCGTTTCGGGGCCAAGTGCAGTTGATCTGCAAGAACCATTGCAAGATACTCTGGACAATTTGTCCACTTGGGCTACGAAGCTGGGTATCGAATTCTCTCCGGAGAAAACTGAGATGGTTGTCTTTTCAAAAAAACATAAGCCGGCAAAGTTCCCGCTCCAACTGATGGGTAAAACAATCACTCATAGCGTGTCTTCTAAATATCTCGGGGTCTGGTTCGACTCGAAATGCCACAGCAAAAAAATTTGACTTTTACTGCTAATGTAATCAATAAAACTAATGTAAATGCAGATCATGTAATCGTTTTCTCAATGTAATTACGCGTTGAAAATCATGCACATAAACAGAGCATTAATTAAACCGTATAAATACATCACCTTACAATTATTACTACACTTTATTGAAAACAATACTTTATTCACCCTGAAAATTCATTTATAAACAATTAAGTTTACATGATATTATGTGAACCGAAACTATAGATGGCCACGCTTGCAACGACATCGGTAGAATGTAAACAAAACAAACAATTCCATCAAGGCAGCTGCAAATGCAGCGGGAAACCTTCGATTCCGACCACCGTCATACTAAAGTGAAGATTTTTCATTACGACTAAAAAACAGCATCCATGATGCTGCATTTCATCGGTGTACTTCATCAGGCGTTTACTTAAATCGATGGAAAAACTTCAAATTCTTGCACTTCATCCAGTCAGATATTCCCCCTTGACGGTGCGCATGCGCCTACTCAGAGCATGTAAATTTACATTACCTAGCCAGAATCCGATCACGACGGGTTCGATACTGTATGTTTGAATCGCCATAACTCAGAACCTGTTACTCTTTAGACAACATCAATTTCAAGAAGTGAAGACGGTAGAGTGGTATCAGAACGGGCTATCACTCTGCGGACCTGAGTTCGATTCTCATGTTAACCGATTTTTTCTATTTATATGGCATAAAATAGAACATGTAAATTTTAAACAACAGATGATAAGTGATGTAAAGATAAAATCAAATGTAAATTTCTATCGTTTATCATGCTCCAATTATGTGCATGATATTTGATGTAAATGTACATGATTCGTTCGAACAGTGCACCTTCGGGAAGCACATTGTGTATCTGACACAAAAATGCCATAAACGTATCAACTTCATGCAAACAGTAACCGGAACATGGTGATGAGCGCACCCCGAAGATCTCATCACGTTATATCGAACAACCATTTTGTCGGTCCTCGAATACGGCAGTTTTTGCTTCCAGTCCGCGGCTAAAACACACATGCTGAAGCTTCAACGGATTCAGTACCGCTGTCTCCGCATCGCGTTAGGTTGTATGAATTCGACTCATACGATGAGCCTGGAAGTACTTGCGGGAGTACTGCCTCTGACAGATCGTTTCGCGGAATTATCGCTCCGGTTCCTCATCCGCTGTGAGGTTCTCAATCCATTGGTCATTGACAACTTCGAGAAGCTGCTCGAACAAAACCCCCAATCTCGATTCATGAGTATTTACCACTGGTACATAACGCTGGAGGTAAGCCCTTCTTCGGTAGATACCAATCGTGCTAACTTCTTAGACTCTTACAGTTCCTCTCTATCATTTGATCTGTCCATGAAGCAGGAGGTTCATGGAATACCAGACTTTCTTCGTGCGGAGGTCATACCTCCATTATTTGCAAGCAAATACGGGCACGCCAGCGAGGAGAGAAGCTTTTTCACAGACGGGTCAAAAATGGATGACTCCACTGGTTTCGGTGTTTTTAACGTTTTTCATAGCGCCTACTTTAAGCTTAAAGAGCCTTGTTCCGTGTATACTGCTGAGCTAGCAGCTATACACTATTCTCTCGAGCAAATCGCATCCCTACCTCCTGACCACTTTTTCATCTTCACCGACAGTCTAAGTTCCTTGGAGGCTGTTCGGTCAATGAAACCGGTTAAGCACTCAGCGTATCTTCTGAATGGGATACGGAAAGCTTTGAGTGCCTTATCAAAACGGTCTTACACAATCACCATGGCTTGGGTCCCTTCTCATTGCTCGATCCCGGGAAATGAGAAAGCGGACTCTTTGGCTAAGGTGGGCGCTATGGAAGGTGATATTTACGATCGGAAAATCACCTTCGATGAATTTTTCACATTAGTTCGTCAGGAAACATTGAACAGCTGGCAACATAAATGGACAAATGGGGAGCTGGGTAGATGGTTGTATTCAATTCACCCGCAGGTGTCGAAGCGTCCATGGTTAAAAAAATTGAATATGGGACGAGACTTCATTCGAACCATGTGTCGTCTAATGTCCAATCATTACACTTTAAATGCACATCTTTTCAGAGTGGGGCTCTCGGAAGGAAATCTCTGTGTTTGCGGCGAGGATTATCAGGACATCGATCATGTCGTGTGGGCGTGCGAGGAGCATCGTGGCCCCAGATCTGCGCTAACTGAACATCTCCGGGTCCGAGGAAAACAACCAAAGCCTATTAGGGAAGTGTTGTCGGGCCTTGATTTCGAGTACATGTCCCTGGTCCACCAATTTTTGAAAGTTGCTGATGTAAGACTGTAACCTTAGTCTGCCCTCCCTCTTGTCTGTTGTTCCCCATTACGAATGTCTTCCTCCTGTTGCCCATTTCAATGCTTGTCGTTAATCCCTTCCGTAAGTCATCCTCTCGTTGTTGTCTCCCAAAAAAAAGTTTTTTTATCCCGTTACAGATGCGAAACATCGCGAAGAATGTCAACTTTGTGAGCATCAGCATCGTAATTACTTAAGTACCCTAAAATCCTTTCCTTTCCTAATGTATTATTGTATTCCCTAACCTCGACCAAACCGCGAGTCTTTCGGTTCCCCAAAACTAACGCTATGTATAAAAATCAAGAAAAGTATTGTAAAACTTGATTTCGGCTCCGTAACGCTTCACGGCAAATGAGCCTTTCAAATAAACGAAAGATTAAAAAAAAAAATGGAGAAGCGTAGAAAGATGCTTATAACCTCTTGCAACGAAGCAATCGAACTTTTTTCTGAAAAAAAAGAGCCGAGGTACCCCCTAGGGCCAGCTAAGGTATCCCCAGGGGTACATGTACCCCAGGTGGAGAACCACTGCATTAGTTGTTCGTGGTTGCTGTCAAGCGCCAAGAAAACTAGTGCGTGGTCGCTGCCTCTAGGGTCATCGTCCGTTCCAGGCCAGCGAGACATCGAAGTCTGACTCTACTAGTCCTTTATGGATTGTGGATGAGCCGTCGTTTAACACCAAGAGGTTAGATTCTACGGCTGCACTGAAGGAGATGTTTCCATCTACATTATTTGGATGACTACCTTAAGCACGGTGATAGCCATTCAAATCGCCGAGGACGATTACCGGTGGCGACAGCTCCTTGAAGTTCTTGCAGAGTGTTTTTTTATAGGTGCGGCAGTCTGCTGTTTGGGAGGTAGAGAGATTCCACTGTGACCGCAAGTCGACGTCTACCGCGATTCGATCGATTGGAATTTCATCCAGCATTCATTTGAGCCGATGGTTGGTCCGAGGGACGAATTATGGATGTTGATGTTCCCCTCTAGAGGGCTAAAGTGGTGTTCCGGTGGCTAGATCGGAGGAGTTGTGAGGAGACGCTTAAGAATGTTGAGAGTTTGTTTGGAGTGGAGGATCTAGAATCCACAACTAAATGAAACAGAGGAGGCAACGGGGAAAAAGGGGTCCTGGGCAGAAACCACGTTGGAATCGGGAGGTGTGCTCCCCCAGAGCTCCACCAGAGGCAGGTCCTAGATCACCGTGGGAGGATATTACGGTCTTCGGGTAGGTATGTATGATATCCGGAAACATCTTGGTATGTCCGCTGTTCCTAGATTTATGTAAGTTATTGTAGAGTATAGAAAAGGTTGACGCGGGTCCTAGTGGGGAAAAATTGTCGGGCCCGAAATGTGATATTGTATTGTGACACTGACAGAGTTGTCCGCCCGCTTCGGTTGCGGTTTAACCTCCGCATTGACGGGGCCCGGCTACCCGGGATTATTTGTGGTAATTAAGGTTATTTGTTCTGGTGGGTAAATGTATGGGAAGATCAGCTTTCCAAATTTATTACCGTAGATTTTATTTCTTTTCAGTTCATTATGGCGGGGATAAGTTTGTAAAATATTCAAAATTATTTCTTGGTTATGGAAGGCATTGGTAATAAATCAATTGTAAGCAATTGAACCTCTCTCCTGCTTCCTGATATGCATTTTACCTTTTTCTTCTTTTAACATGAGTAGAAAATCTTTATTTTTTTATTTTTCTACGAATCGTGCTTAGTTTCGGATATTGACTTTGATGAGACACTCCCATTTTCTAAACGGGGTAGCGTTTGCTTAATATAGTTCCATTTCTCAAAAGCATTCCTTTTCAGGCAAGCTAGGCAAAGGCACTAGACATTTTCCTGGATTGATCATAAGTGTAGGTTATTTTTCAGTGCCCGATAAGATTATGACCAATATTCATCAATCATGATTTTTCGATTCATCCCTGTCTATGCGATTCCGCCGGACAGCTTCCATGGGAAGATTCACAAAAGAACGAACCTCCAGTAGTAAGGTAAGAAAGACACAATCACACAAACAGATCCGAGCACACATTCGCCTCCTCAGTTGGTTAGTAGGTATGTATAAGAGGTTATTCTTCGTTTTTTCATTGACAATTCATCCCCAACTAGGACAATTTATTTTGGCAGCTGAGTGTTTATGAAGCATTTACACAGTTATCAACTGCAAGTTATCATGTATGCATTAATTTCGGGGGTAGCACGACGCACTTTTTCGGAAAATTTTAGTCAAATGGACTTGAATTCGAACCCGGACACATTCAATGCGGGCTACTTTGAAACCACGTAACTGACCGCTGAGCTGGGAAAGACCCCCTAAGAGATTCTGCAGGACGACAAATGCCACCGTTTCGTTGTGTCGCGCCTGCATGGAGTCTACTACACGGGTGGCCTGCTGCTAGCATAGCAGGAAACCATTTCCAACGACCGAAGGCGACGACGCCTGCCGGGGCGACAAACGGTGAAATAATAAAGCAAGATAGTGTAACAACAACAACAACGTTCGCTAAATGAAAAGCTCAACTCATCGTTCGTTGGCATGCTATCATCGGATATGTGCTATGCAGGTGAAGCTAAGGAATGAGTTTAGCTTAAACAAAAACGTTTCGAATGGAAGAAACAACAACAAGAACAGCATGTCGAGGAGACAAGTCACAAGGCAAATTGTTCTAACCTTTTGCATACAGAAAATAGTTGAAAACGTCACTTGTGCATACATTAGTTTAATGCAAAATTAGTTAAGTTGGCAACCATATAGACATACTATCAATAAAAAACATATTCGCTAGTGCCAATAAAAAAGTTATAATCTACAGAGATACCACTGTGCGAAAGATCGCACCCCTCTAAAGGTGAACAGATCCACAACTTTGTATTTGCGAACCTGGCGACACAAGCTGGCATAACCAGTTGGTCCGTCCGTAGGTTGAGCAGACTCAGGTGGAAGGAAACGACAAGGAGCACCAAGCTTTCGGCCATCAGGAAATAGATGAGAAGAACGTTGTACAGCGTTCCCACTGACAACGAAACCTAACTGACTGAATGAATGAATGAGTGCACATAAAACCTCCCAGTCAGTAGCTGATGGTACTGCTGCTTCTGTGTCACCGTGCTGGGTTCGAGGGGCACGACACTGACTGCTGGCAATGTGAGGTAATGGGCGCAAAAGACGGTGTGTGTACATTTGACTGATAAAAGAAAAGCTCTAAATGTAAGGTACGCTGAGTGCAGCATAAAGGTGTTGTTGAACTGACGGCGACGGACGGCTGTGTGTTCCTTTTTTGCCTCGATCCCTCTGCCCTACAATGGCACTTTTCTGCTCATCCAGTCAGAAGGAGATGGCAAATGGCAAAACGACGAGATGATATAGATGGTGCGAGATATACCTACTGTTTGAATGGCAATATTAAATAGCAGGTGTGTGCGGAGGCGAGGCGAAAGAATGAAACCATTCATTCTAATGATGCAAATGAGAGGTGAAATTATCCGCTGTTTGTTCAAACATTTATCTGCTTATTCATTTGCGGTTGATGAATGATTGGAGCACGTTTTGAATGGGAATTGTGGGACGAACATACGGTGCCAATGGGTGGGAGTTTTATTGATTATGGAAAAAAATGTATGCAAATCGTTTAAGATAATTAAATGAAAAAATAATTTCCAATTGAGGTTATAAACAGACAATGTGCTGAAAACTGCTGCAAAATAATAAATAACACTTTTAACTTTCCCTCTACGCGTATGAATTACTTTTCTTATTGAATCTATTTTTCTACTGCAAAAGCCTATAGGCTATATAACATCAAATTGTTTTCATTATCTAAAGACTTTTTGACGTCTAGAAAAAAAGGTCTATAAATTAACAAACATTTATATGCGAAAGTTAAGATGGGTTATTGTAAAAAGATCTCAAAACAAACAGTTCCGAAAACGCGAAAGTCCTTCAATCATGAAGGATTTTGCAATAAAGGTCTTTCAACCTTAATATTATTTTCATGTGCCCAACATGTTTGGGAATGAGAACAAGGGGAACCACAGCGACTTTGAGAGCTTGTTTTAATCCATTGAATATTAAATATTATTTTTGCTTTCAAGGCGCTTTTTGTTCTTTTATGATTCCTAGGAAAAATAAGCAACAGGGATAAAACAAAATGTTTAACTAAACAGCTTTATTTTGGAAAAAGTTGTGCCAGGTGTCAGAGGCGAGCCAGCCAAGGGCTGCAAGCCTCTCTAATAAAGACCAAAAAAGTGTTTAGGGAAACGAAGCCTTATAAGCTTTTCATCTGCAGGCTTTTTCGTCATACAGCCTTTTTATTCCAACTTTTTTTGAACCATTAGGAACTTACTATTTTTTATTTGTTATTTATTTATCGTACGTAAGCCTGTCAGTTTTTTCCTTACATCGGGTTATTACTATTATTATTATTACTTATCATTCTTATGATAACTACATTTGAATATTTATCTTTATTTCATTTTTAACATTCATCTTGTTCAACCTTTCAGCCTTCTGACTCGTTGTTTCGAAGGCAGTTGGCTTTCAATATAAAAAAATAACCATAAAGGTTCCACGTAAATACACGATCGCTAAGGAGAAACTGTTGACAAGCTGGCAGTTGCAGAATTCGCTCTCACTTGATGACGATAGACGACAAAGAGAGGACAAAAAGATATTGTAGGATAATCGTTGTCCAGGAAAATTCTCCATCTTTCAGGTTCAATTCAACCAGTCTATTCTGTTATTGATCGGGATTTGGTGCATTTCTTTCGTGAAATGAAAAATAGTGTTGCACAAGGCGGTGTCTCAACCCTACAATGATCAGCATCCTACCCACTTTCTTCTGGTCAATGAAAATATTCAGAACAGTAGATTTTTCCAGAAGTAGGTATTATTCAGTACGCCGTTATAGCACGACAATAATTATTATAATTATAACGAATTTTTTTTTTTACTAATTTTATTTGCTAATTATCTAATACATGCATTCATCTCTTAGACTAGGTGTTCCGTGTTTTCTTAACACTATCATCCTTATTTGCTATGTTATATTTTTAGTTATTATTAATACATTTCAATTGCCTCTGGCAGTTAGAATTTTTCCTCTGGTTGAATTGAACCATGTAGGAATTACAATGTTTTCTACTTAAACTAATCTTAACCTATTTTATACTAAGGGTACAAGGAGTTAATCGTTGCAATAGAAGATTGAAACGATTTTTGTCTAAAATTGGAAATTATTTTGTTGGACATTTGTTGCAATGTCTCAATATTAGAAATTCTATGAAGTTCATTGGTACTATACCACGGAGGCAACTTCAGAATCATTTTCAGAATTTTATTTTTAATCCTCTGAAGTGCCTTCTTTCTGGTATTGCAGCAACTAGTCCATATTGGCACAGCATACAACATGGCAGGTCTAAAAATTTGTTTGTAAATCAAAAGTTTGTTCTTAAGACAAAGTTTTGATTTTCTGTTTATAAGTGGATAAAGACAATTAATTTATTTGTTACATTTGGCTTGAAGGCCTTCAATGTGATTTTTAAAAGTTAATTTTTGATCTAGCAGAAGTCCTAAATATTTAGCTTCGCTAGACCAATTAATTGGAACCCCATTCATAGTGACAATATGTCTGCTAGAAGGTTCCAAATAAGAAGCTCTCGGCTTATGTGGGAAAATTATAAGCTGAGTTTTGGAAGCATTCGGGGAAATTTTCCATTTTTGCAAGTAAGTGGAGAAAATATCCAAACTTTTTTGCAATCTACTACAAATGACACGAAGGCTACATCCTTTGGCTGAGAGACCTGTGTCATCTGCAAACAAAGATTTTTGACACCCTGGTGGTAAATCAGGTAAGTCCGAAGTAAAAATGTTATACAAAATGGGCCCCAGTATGCTGCCTTGGGGGACACCAGCCCTTACAGGTAATCTATCAGATTTAGAATTCTGATAGTTTACCTGCAGTGAACGATCTGATAAATAATTTTGGATCAGTTTAATAATGTATAGAGGAAAATTAAAATTCATCAATTTTACAATCAAACCTTCATGCCAAACACTGTCAAATGCTTTCTCTATATCAAGAAGAGCAACTCCAGTCGAATATCCTTCAGATTTGTTGAGCCGAATTAAGTTCGTAATTCTTAATAACTGATGAGTGGTTGAATGCCCATGGCGAAAACCAAATTGCTCATCAGCAAAAATAGAATTGTCATTAATATGAACCATCATTCCATTTAAAATAATCTTTTCAAACAGTTTGCTTATTGAAGAAAGCAAACTGATTGTACGATAACTAGAAGCCTCAGCTGGATATTTGTCCGGCTTCAAAATTGGAACAACTTTGGCGTTTTTCCATTTATCTGGGAAGTATGCCAATTGAAAACATTTGTTAAATAAATTAACCAAAAAGGATAAAGAGCTCTCAGGAAGTTTTTTGATAAGTATGTAGAAAATACCATCATCACCCGGGGCTTTCATATTTTTAAATTTTCTAGCAATAGATCTCACTTCATCCAAATTAGTTCCCAACGAAGGGTAAAAAACATTATCTTGGTTGAGAATGTCTTCGAAGCTTCGTGTAACCTGATCCTCAATTGGACTAGTGAGACCTAGACTAAAATTATGGGCACTCTCGAACTGCTGAGCAAGTTTTTGAGCCTTTTCGCCATTTGTTAATAAAATTTTATTTCCCTTTTTAAGCGCTGGAATTGGCTTTTAAGGTTTTTGAAGAATTTTCGTTAATTTCCAAAAGGGTTTTGAACTGGGATCCAACTTTGAGACATTATTCTCAAAGTTGGTATTTCTCAGAATAGCGAAACGTTTTTTAATTTTATTTTGCAAATCTCGCCAAATAACTTTCAACGCGGGATCGCGAGTTCTTTGGTATTGCCTTCGCCTCACATTTTTAAAACGGATCAGTAGCTGAAGATCGTCGTCAATAATAATGGAGTTGAATTTAATTTCACATTTAGGAATTGCAATGCCTCTGGCTTCGACAATTAAATTTGTCAAAGATACGAGAGCATTATCAATATCACTTTTGGTCAAGGATGTTATCGATCATTTAGTAATCTGCCTTCGATCAGTTAGTAGTTTGTCAATAACTCATTTCAGAGGCTAAATTTAAAAATGTGTTGTATGGTGGACTTCTAGTGCAAAGGTTTATCTACAACTCTACCTAACAGTTCGTTGTTTGAATTTCACTAATAACGGAGCTATAGCGCTAGTAGCAGTAACTTAGACTAAATGATTGCATATTTTGTTATCATTTAGTATAAGTATAACAACTAGCACCGTAACTCCTTTAATAGTGGAATTCGAACATCGACCTGTTAAGGAGAGTCATAGAAAAACCTTCGCACTAAAAGTCCACCATACAACACATTTTGAAATTAGGCCTCTGGAATGAGTTATTGACAAACTACTAAATGATCGAAGGCAGATTACTAAATGATCGATAACATCCTTGCTTTTGGTATCGAGAGGAATATCAACATCAAAATTCCTATCGATATACGTTTTATATAAATCCCAATCAGCCCTATGATAATTAAAAGTAGAGCTGATTGGATTATAAATGGCTTCTTGTGAGATTTCAAATGTCACAGGAAGGTGATCAGAGTCAAAGTCAGCATGAGTTACCAATTGGCCACACAGCTGACTTGAATCCGTTAAAACTAAATCAATTGTAGAAGGATTTCGACTGGATGAAAAACAAGTTGGTCCATTGGGATATTGAATAGTATAATATCCCGCAGAACAATCTTCAAATAAAATTTTGCCGTTGGAATTGCTTTGAGCATTATTCCATGAACGGTGTTTGGCATTGAAGTCACCAATTACGAAGAATTTTGATTTGTTGCGAGTCAGAATTTGAAGATCAGCTTTCAACAAATTCTTTTGCTGTCCATTGCATTGAAAAGGCAAATAGGCTGCAATGAAGGAAAATTGACCAAAATTTGTTTCAACAGAAACTCCCAAGGTTTCAAAAACTTTGGTTTCAAACGAAGAAAATAATTTATGTTTGATACGTCTATTAATGACAATGGCGACCCCACCACAGGCGCTGTCAAGGCGATCATTTCTGTAGATAAAATAGTTTGGATCTCTTTTAATGGAGAGTCCTGGTTTTAAATACGTTTCAGTTATAATGGCAATATGCACATTATGAACTGAAAGGAAGTTGAATAATTCATCTTCCTTACCCTTTAGAGAGCGGGCATTCCAATTTAGAACTTTCACACAATTATTTGGATCCATTGAAACGGAGTCCGATAACAATTTTTTGTGTGTACTTTATACCAACCTGAACAGCTTCTGGTATGGTATTTGCTTTGAACATTGCATCAATCAAGTGATGCAATTGTTCAGTTAAACAATCAAAATCGGAAGCAGTCATGCTACCTGAATCGGCAACATGACCATTATTTTCCGTTGGGACATGGGTATAAACCTCATTTTGAGAAGAGAAATTTTGTCTACCAGCAGCGATGTTTGCATACGTAGGTACATTCGAAAAATTGGAATTTACTGAAGTGCTTGCTACCCGTTGACGAGCGGCAAAATTTGTTAAGGAATTGTGGTGGGTATGAATTGCTCGACCGGTAACCGGTTTCGAAATTTGAGCGTTTGAAAAATTTCTACCCGTAGAATCTGGGATCCGATTGGAATTTCCCGTCATCAATTTTGCACGGGAATTCAAAACTTTTTTGCGTGAAGGGCATTCCCAGAAATTGGATTTATGATTGCCCCCACAATTTGCACATTTAAATTTATTGGAATCTTCTCTCATAGGACATGCGTCCTTGGCGTGAGAGGTTCCACCACAAATCATGCATTTAGCATCCATGTGACAATGTTTGGTTCCATGTCCCCACTTTTGGCACTTACGGCACTGGGTGGGGTTTTGGAAATTTCCAGGCCTGCGGAAATGTTCCCATGGGACATAATACAGGCCTTTTCCAAACTTTTCATATTATTTAGTTCACTTTTGTTAAAATGAACTAAATAAAATTCTTGAGAAATGCCCCTCTGGGAAGTACCAGAGTGGAATTTCTTTTTCATTTTAATTACTTGGACTGGTGAAAATCCAAGTAATTGAGAAATTTCAATTTTAATCTCATCCAGTGATTTATCATAACTGGGGAGACCTTTCAAGACGACTTTGAACAATCGCTCAGTTTTGTCGTCGTATGTGAAGAATTTATGGCGCTTCTCAGTTAAATACTGAAGAAGACGTTTGCGATCGTCAAAGGATCCCGGCAAAACGCGGCAGTCACCCTTCCTAGCAATCTGAAATGAAACCTTGATCCCCTGAAGGTTACTCAAATTCTCATTCCGGAAGCCAGAAAACTCGGCAACAGATACCACAATTGGCGGAATCCTTTGCTTTTTCGCATGAATCGAATCTCCTGGGCTAGAGGTACATTCGATTTGCTCAATTTCATCATTAATTAAATCGAACTGATTGCTCAGTTCGATAGGAGAAGAATTATTTATTTATTAGAGTTAGAAGGAATATCTGAATTCTCCAGCTTCCTTCTATTTTTTCCGCGCTTTGGCAGGACGGTCTTGAAACCTTGTTTCTTTGAAGGAAGTGGAGAATTCAGAGACTCCCCCTTCCTCTTGTTTTTATTAATGCTCATGGCTGAGCGTGGAGACGTGACCTTCTAAGAGGTTTTTTTTCCAGAACGGTGTCCCTGCAGGATTACCACCGCTTGTCGGAATTTTACTTCCGCAAACGGGTCCAACGTAAAACGAAGGCACGGGTCCTTGCAAAGATCGTAACGGGATCAGTGGGTACAAATAGCGCTAAGAAGCACCGTTGAAATTAAAATAGCTTCGGGTAGTATTAAAAACTTCCTTCCGCAAAGAGAGAAAGAACCGCACAGCACGAAAGCACGATGCGGTCTGATAATTATAACGAATAAACTAGTCTGAACGCTGCGAACCAGCAACAAAACATTAAAGTAATTTTGATAACAGCTTTTGCAAAATACTGATCTGTAGGAACATGGTCGATGAAAACTGAGGAATAGTGAGGACGATAGCCCTTTAAGGGGAAGGAGGTGGTGGTTTGGACTTACAACCTTGGATAAAATCAAGGAAGGTGCATGCGCCTCGGAATGTGGGTCTTATACCCGTAGTTTAACTCGAAAGGTCCAAGAAGCAATTGTCTTTAAATGCAATGATACAGAGCCCCATCCTTGAGGCGGCAGATGATGACGGCCATAATATTGTCTGGTATGGTTTGCGAGAGTATATCTGATGTTGGCGGGGATTCCGAAGGTTTATCCGAGAGTCTGGGTTTAAGGACATCGGTCCTTAGTTGGTTGGTTGGTTGAACACTATCAACCAATAGATTTTGCAGGGCGTTCGAAAATAGTTGTGTGAGAGCCTTGTATGTCCGGTTCGAAGCCGGAAGATAGCCTACTGGTGTCTCAAGTTAGGCAAGTCTGTACAGTCGGATGTGGTGCCCTTAATTTTGCG
This sequence comes from Armigeres subalbatus, assembly GCF_024139115.2. Classification (NCBI taxonomy): domain Eukaryota; kingdom Metazoa; phylum Arthropoda; class Insecta; order Diptera; family Culicidae; genus Armigeres; species Armigeres subalbatus. Next base: position 179,222,357 of record NC_085141.1, on the reverse strand, counting down.
GAGTTTTGATTTTTCCGTTTTAGTATCTGCCAAAGTGACGGAAGTTGCAAAACGACGCCAGCATGGAGACCCGGTATTCCGCAGTGCCCTTGGATCCAGGCAAACGTCGTGTTCATGCGCTTGTGGGAGACAATGCTCTGGATCCAGAGGTGCTTAGGCTACACGCTCAGAAGTCCGAATTCTACCCTGGCAGAATCGGCCAGAATTAAAACAGCTTTAGCAGAGAACATGTAGTAGATGTCATGCAGACTGTCGGAAATCGACAGATTTGACCTTCTAAGTGCCGCTGCTGGCAGGCTCGGCTAGTGTGGATGGCAAGAACCCATATGCGGCTCTGATGTACTGGTTGAAGTTCGGCAACAGCGTATCGATGAGGCTATGGTGGGATATGCAGATGCGCTCCAGGACGTAGAGCAGGCGACTAACGATGATAGCCTGATCAATCCGTAGCCGGAGCGCCCGGTTGATGGCCCTGTGTGGTTTAAGCAGGGTTCGTACAATACGAAACAGTGTTGTAGGAGTCTAATCTTTCATCAGATTCATCAAGTCTTTCTTGTAGTTGGCAATTGACCAGCCTTTCGACGACTTCGCCGTTATTCGACGAAATTGGCCGTTATTAGGAGGGACCCCGGGAGGGAACTTTTTTTAGATTGGGATGCCGAGACTAAGCCACCACTCGTCTGGAAAGGTTGGTTCAGCTCAGGCTTGGCTTATCAGCTCGAGGAACAAGATTTTGGTAGAGAAGGATCCCATCAGGGCCAGACGATTTTCCTTTAATCTAGTAGAGGACGAATGACAGTTTGGCGGTAGTGAAGGACTGGTTGATCAAGAAGTCAAGCAAGTTTGGTGGGATTCGAAAGTGTTCGTGGGTTGACGATCAGGCTAAGCTGGACCTCTGGAACTCGGCTGGATAGTCGCTTAATGGCAATAAGGATGAAACATATTCTCCAAGCGCGTACGAAAATTCCGGAATATCGTATATGGTACGACCTCTAACATCATACGGTGGTTGATTGCGACGGATTTTTAGAGCCGAGGATGTCTTTCTATTTTTTTGAGCAGCATTCATAGTGTTTTCTTTGTGAAGTTGCAACGCACTTACCTTTCTTGCCGAAAGCCAGTATGCCAATATGGCCAAAAATGTCGCCTGACCTAATAAATAATTTGACTAGAATTCCCGTTTGGCAGAAAGACACCATTTGGCAGAAAATTATACTTGGTCTTACGGTTGAAAATGTTGTTTGGCTGAAGAAGTCATATGGCCGAAAATGTTGTTTTTGTCACATTTGGCCGAATAGGTCATTTGGCCAAAAATGCCGTTTGACCGAAATGGTCTTTTGACAAAAGGAGTAAAGTACTTAAAAATCACTCAAATAAAAAAAAAAAAAAAAAAGACAAAAGGGGCACTCAATGGAAAATTATGTTTGGTCGGCCATACGGCCGAAAATTCAGCTTCGGACTTCGCGGCCGTTACGGATAGCGACGTAAATTATGTCGATGCATGTGATATGGAGTGTGAGTTCAATTCCTACCCCGGTAAGTAGAAAATTATCCGTGATCGCAAAATTCTCCACTGAACCACTGGGTGTTATGTTTCCTGTCCGTAGTCTCTCAGTAGTCGTAGTCGAAGGCGGTGTTCCTGTCCTGTCTTTGGTTTGGTCGAACGGATCAGACTACCGTAAAATATCGTTTGGCCGAACAAATTTGTGTCTGTCAAACGACCCATTCCACCGAATGGCCTTTTTTTCAAACGACATTTGCGGCCAAATGACCTATTCGGCCAAACCACTTTTTCGGCCAAATGACCTGTTCGGCCAAACGACATTTTCGACCGTATGTCCCGTTTGGGCAAATTACCCTTCCTGTCGAGCGATTATTTCATCCAAACGGCATTTTTTGGCGAATTATCTATTCAGAACAACGACATAAACCTGTCCTTTTCGGCCAACGTCCAATTCAGCCAAATGGAATTCAGTTAGTGCCTTTCCTACTAATGTGTTATTCGACTAAGTGGCTTCGGGTGCGAAGCTGGCAGGCTTCTTGGCTCTGACTGAACTTATTGAAGGTAGGGACGAAGGGAGTGATGCAACGTTGAAGTTATGATCGCTTGATGGGGAGAAACAGCTTTGAGGATCAGAAATGTTGTTCCCGGTAGTATACAGAAGGGCGCGGCTTTTAGCGACCTAAGTGGTTATTATTATTATTTATTCAAACTAAGGCCGAAGTGGCCTGTGCGGTATATTCGGCTCGGTCCATGGTTACACGTCGCCAACCACGCAGTCTAGGGATGGTCCGCAAGTCATCTTCCACCCGATCGAATCACCTTGCCCGCTGCGCACCTCGCCTTCTAGTGCCCATCGGATCGTTGTCGAAAACCATTTTCACCGGGTTACTGTCCGACATTCGGGTTACGTGCCCGGCCCACCGCAGTCGTCCGATTTTCGCGATGTGAACGATGGATGGTTCTCCCAGCAGCTCATGCAGCCCGTGGTTCATTCGCCTCCTCCACGTACCGTTCGCCATCGGCAAATAGATGGTACGCAGCACTTTATTTTAGAAAACTCCCAGTGCGCGTTGGTCCTCCAGGTCTCGTGTCCGTAGAGGACGCGCGTTTTGTAGATTGTCAGTTTGGTACGGCGGTGAACTCTATTCGATCGGAGCGCCTTGCGGAGTCCTAAGTACGTAAGATTTCCAACTACTATGCGTCTCCGAATTTCTCTCGCCCATGCTGGATTCTTCTCTTCCACTAACTGCTCACATTCGCCGTCATACCAGTCGTTTCTCTGATACGGGGGTATCGTGCCTAGTGCAGCGGTTGCGGTGCTACCAATGGCGAATCGAATATCTCTTCAGCCATCTTCAAGAGACGCTGCCCCTAGCTGCTCTTCTGTTGGGAGTGCCACTTCCAGCTGCTGCGCGTAGTCTTGGGCTTGTGGATATTTTTGCGGGGAAAGAAGGTGCTTCGGACTACCATTCCACGGGAGGCTGCGAAGTTTACGCCCTAGCAGCACACATGTTCCACGTAGGTTACTGCAACTCATGTGTGACCAGATTTGGTCACAATTAAGTTGCTGCAACCATTTTGACTGACTTGTGCTGCTCGGGCGCATTGTTGGCCGTAATCATTCGATACGGTGTGCAGACTATCCGGACCGGTCTATACATTAACTCTCTTCCTACCTGTGCGTTCATGTCGCCGATGACGATTTTGACGTCCCGCAATGGGCATCCATCGTATGCCTGCTACAGCTGTGCATAGAACTTGGGCTTGTGCGCTTTGTCCAGCATACGGTCGCTTTGGAGGAGCCTACTTGCGGATACATGCAGCTTTTTATAGGAGTTTAACAGGGCCCACTGTCAAACCCCACCACATCCTAGGCAAGCCCCAAAACTCGCAGATGGCCTGGGGAGGAATCGTCAAGCCCTTGGACATAGACCTAAGTGGTTAGGACCAGGGAATCAATATTTTCATGGATGCGCATGCGAAACAACCAAAACAAAAGATAACCAACGACAAAGCTTGTCAACAACAAAATAGATGAAATTTTTTTTACAAATTTTTCATTCCGTTATTTTGTATTGTCTCTACAACAAATTTCGGTTTTATGTTATCGTAGTTTCTACTTTATTGGAAATATTCGAGAATCTAACTCTGATTACATAAATAGCACCGTATTCTCGGAAATATCAGACCATGCATGGTAAATGATTCTTGTCATATTGTGTTCGGGTTGACAAAGGCTTGTTGCCAGATGCGTTTGTCAGTAACAAACTCTGTTGATGACCTTGGTTAGGACCCAACCAAAGGGTCGACGAAAGGCGCAGGATTGAAGAGTGAACTTGTAGGATTCATCCCCGAGTTGGGGTGCCCGGGATGCCTGCGACGCTGGATCTTATAATTCGGGTTGTTGACCCGGGGTGTCCGAAAAGCGGCCTGAAGGGATGAAACTTTACTCCAGGAGATTATGGTCAATTCTCCAACAGTTGTTGGAAAATGATGGATCTGTATGGTAGGTACGTTGTTGCTTAAAAGCTGGTTTTACTCGTCGTCCGTCGGGGAAGAACAAAACGTCACGATAACGTCAGACTGGACAAGCTCGAGTCCTACAATCCCACGGGGTCCTCCGGAGAGACAGCAACTTCATACCTTGGGCTTGCTAAAAAGATTGCAGGAGGATGATGCGCTCAACTTCTGTCACCAAGGGAGAGCCCCCAGTTCCTGTGTGGGAAAGACATCCGCACTGAGGGTGGCCCGACTACTGTGGAATTTAACCAGGAGTCGGCCTTTAAAGCTTTCAAAAAAAAATTTTTTTTGGTGAAATCATACTCTTTTCGTTAGACCGTGGGGTACAAGAAAGGTAAACACGACGTCGCCCAAAATCGTTCCTAAGAAATGAGAAAAAATCACAAAAAAATTTAAACTGTGCATCCTAATTTGATATGCATCAAATGGAGAAACTCATTTTAACCAATAATCAAAATGAACGAACATGGAAATCGCTAAGTAAGTACAAGCTCCTTATTAAACTATTGAAATAATTAGATTAACTTTAATTCGCGAATATACGAATTTATGGTTAAACTGGTTGCAAATAAAAGGATCTCGGTGGTTGATTCCAAACGCCATTTACTTTTCCTCTTTAAATCCACAGAAGCTCCTTTTAGCTAACAAGTTGCTGCCTTAAACGCAAACGGCACGTAATCAAACATAACTCCGAACACTATCTAAAGACAATCCAGCTCGAGAATAAAGCTCCTTATTTATGATAAGTGAAACTGAACGCAACGCATTCCAGAACGAGGCGGCAAGACAGGCACGCACGCGATATCACGTTCGCAATTTGAGGACGGACGGTTTAGGTTCTCAATGGCGGCCAGCAAGGGCCATAATGGGGTCACCATGGTTCGTTCGGTTTGAGGAAATGCGACTTGATTGCTAGTTCCTTTAAGCTGGCTGGGCTTTAATCTGAACCGCCCAGCTTGGCGGGTTTTGTATGCGACACGAACCCGACAACATGATTTCACGCTTCAGCACCTCTACTGCCCAGTACTGTAAATGCATTCACGATGTCGTACCTTCGTGCATACTCTGTGCAATCGAATGCACAATTCTGCAACGCAGAAATGTGGCATAAATTAACTTGGTCGAGCGTTTTTACAAGTGACCAATTAAGGACAAACGCATCGCATGACAAAAATTCAATTTTTTGTGCTTTTTTGTTGAGAGGTAAATTTGAAAATGACGTGTTCTACACAGTTAAAAATTCTGAAAATTACACCCTATGGAAATATTTGAACCCATAATTTTTTGTTCAATAGCCCCTAATTTTACATCCAACTTTTCCTTGTACGCAATATTAAAAACAAGCTCCATAGTAACGACGACCTCTAATTTTAAAAAGTGATGGAAAATTGAGTTGAATAGAACGGAGCCTTTTTGTTACATCACATATGCTGTTACATTTTTATACTGTGTACGTGTGAAATTGTGTGGATATCAGTGTGAACCTGTGCAACCTTCGCTCGCGGCCAAACAATGATTCGGTCCAACCATAGTACCACGATAATCCCAGCTGAACAAACGGGAAGTTTGAGTCATGAATCACGAAACCACGCAGATGAACCACCACGAATCGATCCGATTCCTTCCCCCCGCAAGCAATGCAGAAAACTGGGTTGTCTGAATTCAGAACGGCGCGGCAGTGGTGCATGGCAGGAGGTGACAAGTGACAAATCGTGGCGCCTATTGGAACAATTTTAATGAGTAATCAGATAACTCGGTGCATTAGCGCGGCAAAAGCTTAAGGTTCTTATCGCCACGAATTAATCGCCACCAGCAAATGCCAACGCTCAACTTATGTTTGTGTCGGAATTCGCAAGTTAATCACCCAATGCCGGTGTGTGTTAAGTTTGCTTCAGTTTCGGAATGGACAGCACAATGACGTATTAATCACACAGCCACGCAAATCATGTCCTATTGTGAATGTTGAACATAACAACAGACCTCGTGGGGATTTCTGCCAGGTTCTCTAATAACTAACCGTTCATTTGATAGTTGATTATGCAGCGGGTTATGTGTGCGCGGTTTATGGTGCAGAAAACGGAGCGAAGAGTGCATTTGTCACTCCTCTGGATGGTGCAATTTTCACGCTCTCGGTCCAGTCAACAACAACGGGTCTATCGGACTATTTGCTTCACTGGCTCTGTTGGTGCATTCGGCGGTGAATGCGTATTCCCTGTGTTGATGACCGCTTTTCCAGCAGAGCCCCAAACAAGTCGCAGGGATGTTGGACGGCTTAGCCGAGGGTAGGAGAGGATGAGGGCGTGATTTGCATGCGGCATGATCGTCCGTCCGTCCATCCACGGCTGCTCGGTGCCGGTTATTCCTCCCTGGCTGGGAATAAACCCGGCCGAAGTGATGATGGAAAGTGCATCGAAACGGATCACGAGCGAACGAGCATGGAAGTGAATTTCGGTGGCCTAGATATATGTTTTTTTGCTTCCTCAGTTGTTTGCAAGTGCTTTCGCGTGCAAAGGATTGAAAATCACACCGGAATACGATTGGGCCGTTTTGCGATTCAATTAGTGTTGTGTGTGACATGAAAGATCCGAATGCAAATTGCATGAAGAGAATGATTTCACCATTTTTTCCCACTCTCGGTTGGTATTTTTTACGACTCAATGATTTAGCACTTTAGAAAATGCATGAGCATAGCTTGAAGCATGCGGAAGTTGCAGCATTCATGACCACGCATATTTTGACCATGTTTCATTGGTATCATTTGGCTAATTAAAGTCAACGAATTGATTAGTTTAATGAAAATGCAATTTTCAGTTTTACCGAATCAAATTAACGCAAAATCTCTGCGACCAGATTGACCCCAACCAGATGTAGAACGCACTCGCTTATTCATCACGTTCGTTCATATCCATGTCCCGCGTGCACTCCGCTCCAAATTGCTCGTTAATTATACAAAACTTTAGCCTAATTAAATAGAAGCGCTCACATTCAATTATCACCATTTGACCGAACACCATAATCCTAATCTTTAATTACTATGCGCTTGCGGCAGCGCTCACTTCACAGATGCAAATAAAGTAATTAAGCAATTCTCATCTGCCTGATGTTCAGCACTCGCACTGTTTGTATGTTCCAGCCTTCTGCTGCCGACCAACCGCATCCGTCCAGCGCCTTCAGCAGTGAGTACACATCGTGGGGCCACCGACACCGAGTGGCAGATGATGTGAGTGCATGAGTAGAGAGTAGTGCTCACTTCTCGAGCGCACTTCATAAAAGTGATTTCAATTATATGCCTTCTGCGCGCTTCCCTGCAGCGAACTCTACCCCGCCCCGCTCACGAAAGGGCTGCAGGGCTGAAGAAAAAACTTAAAACTCATTAATGCGCAGACATGATATCCAGCGGCCCAAGCGATGATGTCCGCCCGCCCGCAAGAACTGCAGCTGATGAGGCGTGCAAGGCCCTGCCTAACGAACAATGGCGTACTTTGAATTTTGAAGGTTTTGTTTACTTGGGGTAGCGTACTAGTTGTCTTTACATTAATTTCGAACTAGGATTTGCTGCCTGAATGAACGTCATCCCTTCCGGACTTCAACTATTCTTCCTCTCTAACCATTGTCGAAATTGTGAAAGGCTAAAAAGTAAATCATTCTGACTATAGTCCAGCAATTACCCTCAACCAGCGTTTGGCAGATGGTTTCACAATTCTGTATAAAAACCTGCCAAACTCTGTATACAATTTTTTAATTCGTGATTTCATCAATTTTATATTTCGATTTTATAGAATTTTATTCTTCGAGTTTGTCATCCATTAAAATAAATTCTTGAATCTATGAATATTCAACTTGTTTGAGTTTGAGGCCATACACTAATTACGTAAGCATTTGACCTGGGTTTTTCAACTCCCCCTCCCCCATGTAACATTTTTCCCATACAAATCATTTTTTATTTATATGGAACAAAAGAAAATGGCTGACCCCCCTCCCCCCATAAGTGCATACGGAATTAGTGTATGACCCCTTTGGAAATTCTCAATCAATGCTGATTTATTGCAATTTTTTAATCCTTAAGTTCTTAGGGAAGCGTTTTCCGTAGACGTGTTAGCTCTCCTTGAAAGAGAAAATCGCACGATGTAGCCCACCAGAATGAAGCTGCCAGTGTCGCCAAAATTATTTCATCATTGTTCAGTTTGCAATTGTTTGAGAATTTGCAGTAAACGGACTGGTAACAATATGGAAGAAATTTATTTATCACTCGTGCAATGGATCGGCGAGAAAAAAACCACAGTGTCCATCAATCACGGATTGAAGAGATCAAAATAAACAAATAAATTCCAGCTGATTTAGGAATATGGAAACATGTGCGTTTTCTGGAGCAATATTGGAAAATATCATGAAAGATTTATTGTACGAAAGGTAGCATAGCATAGCTTAAGTAATTGTACAAATCATGGGTGGCTATACAATGATCATTTGAACAACCTTCTGCATATTGTCGCAAATTGGTACTTGGGATTAATACATTTTCCTATACAGAAGCAGTTCTTGGACGAATATTTGGATGAGTTCTTGGATGAATATCTGAAGGATATGGTTTCGCAGTGATGGGCAAGTAGATGAAGCGAGTGATGCGTTGGAAACCCATTAGCGAACGAATCTGTGTGTTGTGGAGAGGGGGCAAATTCTTCAATTATAGCCTAATAAAGGTTTACGCATCGACAAAATATGGAGCCTATGGAGCCTATGGAGGGTGCCCAAAGCATGACGTGAAAATTGTTATCGGAAACGCTAACGCTCAGGCCGGTAGAGAGGACTTTTTCAGTCCCATAATTGGTAGGGAGAGCCTTCACTCCGCTACCAATGACAGTGGCCTAAGGCTAGTAAATTTCGCTGCTTCCAGAGGGATGGCCACTCCCCATTACGTTGGGATATTTTTTTTTTTTTTTTTTTTTTTTTTTTCCTTGAGCAAGGGTAAACGGAAATCTGCAACCAGACACCTGAGGAGGTACTCAGGTAGTGTGGGGATGGGTATGTCATGTAACTCTTACCCGACCCACTAAAACCAAAACCCTTTCGCCAGTCCGTACCCCCGGCCCGCAATTAAGCAATACATCAATACTATTGAGAACGCTCACGCCTATGCTAACGCACTTGACGTCAATACACACAACATCGACTTCAAGGGTGGCTACCTCACCACCCGTCGATCGCAAGCTATGATAGTAACCTAACGGTCCGTATCATAATCTCACGTTGGAGACGAGCACCCCGACAACAACCACCGCGCGTGAACCGCAATGACCTCTATATCTACATACTGAGGTCCCGCAGCCCACCCGCGACATGTTGGTTGTCGGGGTGAGCAAGGTGTTCACTGCATCACAGGTGCCCTTACTGCACTCGTTGGTTTTGTTCAAGACGCCACCACCGCTGCAGTTTCGACATGATCTGTTGAGATGCTGTGTTCACCGCATTCCATATAGCTTCTTCCCGGCACATCCTCTCGACGAGGTTGTCCGGGGTTGTATCCATACCACTAATAAGCAGCATGGTATTGCGTTCGACCTCGAATCGCGGGCATGCGAACATCACATGCTCTGCCGATTCTACCTCACCTACACATTCAGGACACTCCGCAGAATCTGCGAAGCCAAACCTGTGTAGGAATTTCTTAAAGCATCCATGTTCAGACAACACCTGTGTTAGGTGGAAGTTGACTTGACCATGCTTCCTATCAACCCAGTTGGACACATCTGGAATCAGTCTGTGGGTCCAACGACCTTTGACTGCGGTGTCCCATGCTCTTTGCCATTTGAGCAACGAAGCTGCTCTCTTGACACGTCGCACTTGCACCGAGTCCCTTTCGTTGTAGCACTCCACATCCTCCTCTAGGAGTGTGTCTATCGGCATCATTCCAGCTAGAACGCACACCGCCTCATATGATATGGTGCGATATGCGCTCGCGACACGTAAGCACATCAGCCGGTGTACTCTGATCAATTTCTTTACATTGTACTCGGCTTTTAGTGCTACGGCCCATGCCGGCACGCCATAACGGATGATAGACAATGCTACGCCAGCTATCAGCCTACGCACTTGACTATGCACTGCCGATCTGTTGGACATCATTCGTGATAAAGATTTTATCGCCAATGAAGCCCGCTGACATGCATAATCGACGTGGCTCGTAAAATTGAGCTTATCATCGATCATCACGCCCAGATGCTTGAGAGACCTCACGGAGTTAACTGTGCAGGTCCCTACTCTTATCCTCGCCTGTTGCAGCCCATGACGGTTATGCACTACCACGACTTCTGTCTTGTGATGTGCAAGGGACAACCGCCTCGAGTTGAGCCATTCCTCCACTCTGCCAATCGCGTATGAAGTTTCAGTTCGACTTCGTCGAGAGTGTCACCTGCTACTTCTAGCATTACGTCATCCGCGAAGCCTTCTATCTTCACTCCTGCCGGAAGACTTAGGCGTAATACTCCATCGTACATAATATTCCACAGAACCGGTCCAAGGATCGATCCCTGTGGAACACCCGCGGACACTACGATCGACTTTTGACCGACATCAGTGTCGTATAACAGCACCCTATTCTGAAAATAGCTTTTCAGTATCCTGCACAGGTAATCCGGAACTCTCAATCGGTGCAGGGAGTCAGCAATTGCTGCCCAGCTAGCATTGTTGAACGCGTTTTTTACATCGAGTGTAATCAACGCGCAGTACCTAATACCTCTTCTGTTTAGACCTCTCGCTATTTTGGCCGTATCCGTTACCGCTCGAATTGCTTCGATGGTAGAACGGCCCTTACGGAAGCCATACTGGTTGCTAGATAAGCCACCAGCACACTCTGTATAGGCCGACAATCTATTCAGAATGACCCTCTCTAGCAGCTTTCCAGCTGTGTCGAGTAGGCAAATTGGTCTGTATGCCGAAGGATCCCCCGGCTGTTTGCCAGGCTTCGGTAATAGCACCAATTTCTGCCGTTTCCATCGATCTGGGAAGTTTCCTTCGTCCATGCATCTCTGGAGGCAGCTCCTGAACATATCTGGATTGGCAAGAATGGCGTGTTTAAGGGCCAGGTTTGGAATACCATCCGGGCCTGGCGCCTTATTGAGCTTAAGTTTTCTTGCTGCTACGATAAGCTCTTCGTTAGTCACTAACGGTACCACGTCAGCTGACTCGTATGGAGTAGCGGGCCAGTTCGATGATTCATGCCTCGGAAACAACAAGTCTACTATTTTGGCCAACATCCCCGGAGATTTCTCAGGTGGCGTGCTATTAGTCCTAGCCATCACCATCCTGTATGCATCTCCCCATGGATTATCGTTTGCCATCCTGCACAGCCGCTCGAAGCAGGCTCTCTTACTACATTTAATCTCGTAGTTCAGAGCTCTGCTCGCTGTCTGGAACACCCTGCGTCTCTCGACCTTTTCAGCGTCTGTTCTGGCACGTCGCAGCCTTCTCTTTGCTCTAAGGCAGGTTCTACGAAGGTCCGCAATTGTGTCAGTCCACCAGTACGCAGGTTGCCGATTTCCGGGGGGTTTGGTCCTCCTAGGCATCGTCACATCGCATGCACGGGTTAGTACATCGATTAACTCGTCGCCACTTAATCCCGTTGTTCGCGTCTCCCATAGTAGTGATTCTTCCATGAGTTCTGGGTTGAACTGCGAGGTGCGCCATCCTAGATCGGCTTTGCCGATCCGCCTTGTGGTTGCTACGGGGGTATACCGGATCATAAAACGGATTTCCTGATGATCGCTGGAGGTATGCCCCTCATGAACCTCCCATTCTGGCTCCACCGTCCATCCTGCGCTGCAGAAGGTCACATCGATGCATGAATCACCGCTGGTCCCCTGAACGTTGGCACTTGGCCTTCGTTCAGCAGGACTACGTTTAGTACCGCTAGCGACTCTAGCAGGGTATGACCTCTAGCGTTTGTGAACCGGGATCCCCAGTCCACTGCCCACGCATTGAAGTCGCCTGCTACAACTAACGGTTTTAAGCCAGTTAGTCTTGCTGCAAGAATATCTACTACCCTAGTAAACTGCACTATACTCCACCTGGGAGGACAGTAGCAGCTACAAAAGTAAACACCGTTTACCTTTGCTATAACGAAACCCTCATCGTCAGGTGATGATATTATCTCCTGGATGGGATATCGCCCGCAAGTCCAGATGGCCACCATCTGGGACTTATCCGCAATCCAACTACCGTTACCGGCAGGGATGCGGTAAGGATCGGACAGCAAGGCTACATCAGCTTTACACTCAGTAACCGACTGTTGTAGCAGCAATTGGGCCGCCTCGCAGTGGTTCAGGTTAAGCTGTGTTACCTGCGTGTCTGGATCCTTCTAGAGGCCGGACAGGCCTGGACACCGGTAAGATGTTTGTTGTCTGTACCCGTGAGATAGATCAGACACCTTGGTGCAGCCTGACAGGTGCGAGCTTGGTGACCTTCAGCTCCACACCTACGGCATAGCGATCTGCGATCAGGTCGTTTATAGTCATATGACTTAAGACCGTTGCCAAGACACCTGAAGAAGGTCTAAAGCGGTTGGCTGATACTTAGCGGACATACCGACCAACCCACTTTCAGTTTAGCCTTATCCATTACCTTTTTGGCCTCAGCCTGAGGTACTTGGAATGAGGCAACCTGCATTCCGCGAAGCTTTGCGTAACCGAACCGTAGATTCCTGGATCTCGACATTGCACTGATCTCTCAGTGCGTCGACCAGGTCTCGAGCCTCGGTTACTTCATCCAGGCCCTTGCACTGGATGTTCGAAACTGGACATAGGGCTCTTACTTGAACCCCATCGCCCAGGACTTCCTCTGTCAACTTTTTGTACTCAGAACTCTTCTGAGCAGCATCCCGCTTCAAGACGAGAATCATCTCGCCTCTCCGCGTCCTTCGGATGCAGTTGACATCCTCTCCTAGGCCAGTGAGTTTGTCATTAACTCTCATGGCCTTCAAGACTTCGGCGTAGCTCTTGTCGTCAGTACTGACGATAATCGCCTCACCTCTATCTTTACGCCTACCACCGACATTGGAAGGTTCACCCGTCGTCTTCTGGGCTCTACCCTTCTTAACGGTGGCGCGTATCGCTCCGCCTGCCGCTTTCTCTGCGGTCTGCTGTCGTTGTCGTCTCGCCTTCTTGGGGTTCACGACTTCCCTCCAGGGTAAGTCTTCCTCCCGGCGAGCTTCAGTGGTCCTCACTGGTGGAGGCACTGGGTTCAACGGCTTGAGATGGCCATCCTTTCGCTCGACCTTCTTCCTTCTCGCTGACTTCGGGGCTGCGGAATTCTCGACAGCTGTTTTCAGGTTCGCCTCCTGCGTAACCTTACTCAGCTTCGGGGTCGCTCCTGTTACAGCCATCCTCTTGCGGAGTTCCTCGACCTGGCTCTCCGCCAGTCGTTTACCCTCGGACAAGAGACGAATTTTCAATTCCGCCTCCTCTTTATCCTTATCCGCCTGCTTCCGCTCCTTGACGAGTTTGCGGAGCTCTTTCTCTGCACTCTTACTGGCCTCTAGTAGGGACCTCCACTCCGTTTTGGCCTCAACTACTAGGGCACAGAGTGCCTGTACAGCAAGTTTCAAGTCCTTGCTGTAGTTAACCCGGTTGTCTAGGAAGGACATAATCACGTCGGATACTTCCGTGACTACTTCCATCGTGTGACCACCGCGTTCTTCGTGGTTCGCCATCACAGATTTGATGACGCGGGTCAGGGTAGGGCCGTCCATCTTTACTTCAACCGGCACCTCCTCAGACCCTCCACGGGCTTCACCGTCGCCTTCCCCGGCGATCTTTGGGGCGACCTTTCCAGGCCGCTGCGTCTGGTGAAAGGGTTCTCCTTACCACCATTCGCTTCACCTCCTTCCTTCGTCATTTTTATTTTATGGGATTACTCATGTCTGATGGGTCCCCTTGCGGCTGCTGTCGAATCCTGCTGGTGTAGTCGCCTTCACGATCCCATGGTTATCTATGCATACCTTGCGGCATGCAGGGAGGCCATGCGAGGGTTGACACTTTCGTGTTCAGAGCCAGATCAGCGCTAGTCAGGGAAAAGCATCTGAGCCTACTCCCACTCAGCTGCCAGCTGAGCGACAGGATTGTACCGCGTGCTACAAGGCCCGCCACGGTTTTAGGGGACGGAAGACAGCCTGGCCATTAGCCCATTCGCCGTTTCAGGTCGGTGTCACCCGGCCTTACTAAGAGAATAGAATAACCAGACTACCAGCCCTCGCGTTCACAATATCTCAATATCCAAAAACAAGACCAATAACATGCAACCAGTATACCATAATCAGGATCTTACTGGGATCAATCCTGATGTGCCAATGGCACTCCCTGGGCTTGTGCTTTTGAAGCGGCACACAGTCGCTTTGATAGAGTCTGCTTACGGGCACTTGTGGTTTTTTGGGAGGGATTTTAGCAGAGCCCACTGCTAAATCCCACCACGCCCTAGGCAGTTCTCCCTGACTCACAGACAGCTGGGGAGGGGTCGTCAAGCCCTTGGACATGGTCCATGCTGTCCCTTCTGTCCCTGCTGCCCCCATTACGTTGGGATATGGATACTTGGAAGTAGTGTGTAACGGTGTAAATCCGGCCATATCGTCAGGCTCAGTACAACACTGAAGCTGACAATATGGCGTCCCTAACCCCGAATCCCAAGGTGTCAGGCGACCCGTGCCGAAGGGATGAATAACCTGGGGGTGAAACAATTAGCCAGGTCGTTAACGGAGCCTTTGGAGGTTCCACAGAGTGAGGACTGCTTCGGCGGCAAGCTGGTGGCAGTGGGTGGTACCCACACACCCCTAAGTGGTGCACATGTGGTGCAAGCGGATGGGAGTTGGGGGTATTACTCGTAATACCCCCACAGAATGAGGGACCGAGTGTATGGGTGAGCACACAAGTAAGACTCGCATGGTACGCATGGTCGGTAGTGTTAGAATGACTGAAGTCTAGTGAGGCCTGGCAGGAGTGTCAGGGACAGACACCTCTGCGGCGCCTCCGAAGTGGGGGACACGAAAGTCTCGCTACGACTAGCAGGAGTGTCGGGGGGTTGATGATTCTGCGGCACCTCAGAAATTGGAGACTTGTAAGGTAAGTGGTGCCACCCCGTTGCAGGATGGGGAGACCACCACACTGACTGAGGACTATCTGGGCTTCGAAATATCAATAGGTGGGTGCTACCTGCAAAGTACCTAACGAGGACCTATTGGCAGTATCGAAGCCCGGGTAGGTGAGTGTTAGGCACGCGTGACGTGCCGGGTGTTTCACGCCCAAACGATGCACAGGAGGTGCACAGAGTGGATAAAAATGGGAGATGGGGGTATTACAACCCCCACTGAGTGAGTGAGTGAATTTCAGGAGAGTGGTGCACAAGTGGTGCAAGCGATTGGGACTGAATGTATGAGCGAGCACACAAGTCAGACTCGCATGGTACGTATGGTCTGAGTGGCTGCTTAGGCAATAGTGTGATCCGGCTGCCAGGGACGGATTGAGTGAAGTCTCGCTAGGCCTGGCAGGAGTGTCGGGGGGTAGATACCTCTGCGTCACCTCAGAAGTAGGGGACACGAAAGTCTCGCTATGACTGACACGAGTGTCGGGGTGTTGATGCTTCTGCGGTACCTCAGAAATAGGAGACATGAAAGGGTCTGCCTAGTAACTGAGGTAGGAGCGGCATAGGAGCCACCAACCTAGGGTCGCCTCCGGCTTGGTAGACAAGTGGTGCCACTTGTCGGGAGTGGTGATCCCATCCCCACACTACCTGGGTTCGCCTCCCCAGGTGTCTGGTTGCAGATTTCCATTACCTTCGTTAAAAAAAAGAAGAGGGATGGCCATCAGTAGCACCTACTTTGCACGAAAGAATATTCGAAAGCACACCTAGAGACACCCGAATGGTGAAACTTGCAACCAAATAGACCATGTTCTGGTGGATGGGCGCCATTTCTCGGATGTTATCGATGTGCGGACATTCAGAGGTCTGAACATTGACTCTGATTACTAGCGAAAACATCAACGATCTATGGGAGTCGATCCAGCACAAGTCGGAGTCGGGAGTCGGATGAGCACAACAGTAAGAGAAGTGGTAGGCACTGCACAGAGGCGACCCAGGACAGGTTGGTTCGATGTGGAATGTCAGAGAGTGACAGACGAGAAGAACGTTGCCAGAAACCGGATGTTGGTGTCGGGTACCCGATCGAATAGAGATCAGTACAAGGAAGCAAGAGCAGCCGAAAAACGAACCCACCGCAGGAAGAAAAAAGAGTATCAAGTGATTAGCGAGGCACAGGAAAAAATGGAGCAGAATGAATGCGGAGCTTTATGAGCTGACAGCTGTTAATGGCGTGCGGAGAAAGACAGTGTTATCTGCCAGGTAGCTGTGGCTGCCAGGTGGAAGCAATACTTCGAGACTTTGTTGAATAGTGGAAGTGACGGTGCATCGGTGAACAGAGTAAATATTAGCGACGAAGGACAAGCTGTGGAGTCGCCTACACTGGATGAGGTTAGATAAGCTATAAAAGAGCTGAAAAACAATAAGGCTGCGGGGAAGGACCAGCTCCCGGATGAACTTCTCAAACATGGCAGTGAGCAGCTTTATGAAGTTCTGCACCATATTATGTCGAAAATATGAGCAGACGAGGAATTGCCTGCTAGCTGGTTGGACGATCTCATTTGCCCTCTCTTTACGAAAGGGCACAGACTGGAGTGCGCCAATTACCGAGGAATGACTCTCCTTAATTCGGCGAACAAAATTGTGTCCCGTATTTTGTTCAACAGATTGAGACCGCTTGAAGAGTCCTTCGTCGGCGAATACCAAGCAGGTTTTCGTGAGGGCCGATCAACGACGGATCAAATGTTTACCCTGAGACAAATCCTTGATAAATCCCGGAAGTACAACTTGCAGACACATCATCTGTTTATTGATTTCAAGGCGGCGTACGATTCAGTGAAACGGAATAAATTATGGCAAATTATGCTTGAACATGGGTTTCCGGCGAAACTGATACGGCTGATTCGTATAACGTTGGATGGATAGAATTATAAATAAAAGTGCGCTCTACCGTGAGAGAGCTAGGATCTCTATTGGATGGTTAGTTGTGTCGAAATACTTAACTACAAATATTTCACTCTTCACGAGCGAAAACACGGAGGAACAAAAATTACTCAATTTTCTATTTTTTTTATAAATGTGTAAAATTTTGATAATTTACTTTTAACCACATTTAAACATGCATTGAAGTTTATATTATTATTCAACATCAAAAACTTTTCAAAATCGGATCAATTGAAAATTACAAAAAATAATCAAAGTACCGTTTTGACTCAAATCCCGACCAGACTTCCGAATTCTCGATACATAGAGATTTCTTTGAAATATTTCGTTATTATTGCATAAATAAACGAAATTTTTTGGCAGGCGTACAGATCAAGAACATGAGAATTGTCCTACAACGAGATAACGATGACATTTTAGTATTATTAAGTTGGTGTTCGGAATTTGAATCAAAGTGATCGGAATTTGCGACAATTTTCACTATGCCTGCTTGTCATTTGAGATAAAGTTTGACAGAATAAAACCATTTTGTATTGATGGTTACTATCAATAAAATATGAATATCAAGCGCTTATATGAAAGTGTTATTCTAGCGAAACAATTGATATTTTAAAATATGTTTATTCGTGTGCCATAAAGACCTCCAAAGTGAAAAATGTGCTTAACTGTCTGAATATGAATAAAATCGGTACCCCGTTTAAATGAACCCGCACGCCACTGTAGTGTGTTAAAAGCTGCTGATGAACAGTGGCTATGCTTCCGGTTCCCCACGAAACTTTGGAAGATGCTGCGACACCGCTTTCTGAGCGGCTAGTTGCTCTCTCGTAATACGACCAACGGCTCTCCCCAATTTGTCGCCAACGTCGCTGCCGCTTGAGCTTCGACCGACGCGACGTGGTATCTGCCATTGAACGTTGTAGAGGATCCGCGGAAACTGGGTAAGGTACGCCTAGTCTGGGACGCCACACCGGCAGTAAATGGGATATCCCTTAAATTGGAGCTACTCAAGGGTCCGGATAGGTCGAGTAATCTGCCATTTCAGAAATTCGCATCAGACTGGAGGACAAACAGGCTCAGCGGTTTATCTTCACGGCCAATTATGCTGAAGCTATGCAGGTGTACGTTATGGACGTGGCAATTTTCGAGTCAACGTGCTCGCCCAGTTCAGCGCAATTCGCGAAAAACCTGAACGACGACCAGTATGCAGATTAGTACCCGGAGGCAGCAGTAGGGATCGCCAAGCGGCACTACGTCGACAACTACTTCGATAGCGTGAACACAATAGAGGAAGCA
This sequence comes from Armigeres subalbatus, assembly GCF_024139115.2. Taxonomy (NCBI): domain Eukaryota; kingdom Metazoa; phylum Arthropoda; class Insecta; order Diptera; family Culicidae; genus Armigeres; species Armigeres subalbatus. The sequence goes on along the minus strand of NC_085141.1, from coordinate 179,203,978 downwards.
ATTCAGCGAGCCAACGAGGTAAAGTACATCTAGGCAGTGAATACGAGCGCGTGCTAGGTATCGTGTGGGATACGGTCGAGGACCTATTCTGCTTTGCCACTGCGTAGAAGTAGGAGTATACGAAAGTCCTTCAAAGAGAAGTGCGTCCGCCGAAACGGATCGTGCGCAGCATCGTGATGGCTTAATTTTATCCGGTCGGATTGACTCGCGCTGTGCATTTGGAAATGGCGGACGGGCTGACGACTCAATCCTTAAGCAAATTATTTTGAGCTTTTTAGTGAAATGTCTTAACTTGTCATAAGACGAGTTTGTACAATTCCATTTAATTGGAATTAAATGGGATTGTACAAACTCGTCTTCTGACAAGTGGAATTCAATCCTGTTTAATGGCAACACACCGGCCGCCGGGGTTGGCCGATTGAGTTCTTCTCGGATAACGGGACGAATCTTCGAGGAGCCAACAAGAAAGTAGTGGAGGCTGCGCAGGATATCAGAGATGTCTGCGCAGACCAACTGACAAACACGAGGGAAAAGTGGACGTTCAACCCTCCGGCTGCACCACACATAGGAGGCAACTGAGCGTGGTTGGTCCGATCAGTGAAGGAGTTACTAACGGCGTTCGATTATGGAGGGTGGCTGGCTGACGAGATACTGCAAACGGTCCTCGTCGTAGATATTCTGGACAATCAACTAGACGGCAAACGAGACGAGACAGACAACATACAGACTATTTGGCTGACAGGAAACGGACAGACCGGAAAATAGACAGTGGGAAGCAGATAACGAGCTTGGAAAAGAAGGAAAGAAGTGAAGAAAACAAACTAACATTTTTGATCTGCCGAAAATAAAATGGCTCATTTACAAAAATAGTTTGAGCTGACTTAATCCGAACAGCGGTCTTGGGCGTTAGAGTGTTGAGAATCTAAAAACATTCGAATATAATTAGGCATAGGTCCTAAAAAAATGTTAGTAAATCTTCCATCCGTTGCGTCGGTTGGCCCTGGCTTATAGGTACCAAATAAGGAGAACCAACACAGGTATTATCTTCTGAATGATTCCTCTAAGCGGTAATGACGGCTTTAGGCTTACTCTAGGATAGGATGTGCCAATTAGTCATTAAAAATCGTACCGATTTTCTGTCAAAATCGTACCGGTTGCTGATTGGGTGAAAATGACAATGGATTACTTCGATCGGCGGTATAACATTTTCAAAAGGGCAGCTTGTTGTTACCTTGGCCGTGTTGCTGGGTAATTAAATTGAAATTACCGATAAAATTCAAAAGTTTGTTTTTGATTTTTTTTGGGTAAATTGAAGTTATGCTAGACTGCAAATGATGTATGCATGATTCTCAAATGTTATGCTAATTTAAAGCACGTTTTGAAGCATCATTGACCACATTTTAACCATTTTACTGTGAAACGCATCTAATTCCACGTAAAAACTTGTTTCTGTTAGTTTGTACCATCTTTTACGATGAATGATGAAAGAAATTAACGAGAAAGCATCAAATTTAATAACAAATTATTCGGAGGATTTTGCATAAAAATGATTTGGAAGCACTGGCCACCACCTCGTTGAAGCAACCGCCTGAGGAAACAACAAGGCAGTCTAAATTGAGTTGTCACATCCTATCCTAGGGCTTACTGGATTAAATCTTGACCAAGAAACTGCACCCGAATCAGGGAGATCGAAGTAAGCTTTGCGCGCGGACGGAAGTGTGTTTCATCATGACAGTTTTTTTTCTATCCGTTTCGGCTGAAAACTTCGTGAATTTGGCTGGTGCTAAGCCACTATTTAATGATGTGAAATGAAGTGATGTGATTCTGGTCATATTGATGACGCAGAGCAGGTCATGTTCGAAATAATGGCTATTTCTTGATTATTTGAAAACATAGTGCTGTTTGCTGTGTACCTCTAAAATTTTTGTACGGTCGGTAAGGTTTATGACACTCTGGAATCGGAATCGTTTTCTGGTGAAAGAAACGACGCTAGTATCGAACAATCATCCCGCCGAGAGTGAAATGAAATCCTTTTTTGTGTGCCATAATGTTTCCATAGAAACCTGTTTCAAATCAGGTGGCTTCTTTGAATGCGCCAAGGAGTAACATCGATTCTACGGTTCTAATTTGGTGAGATCTATCTGGTTCATATTCTGCCGTTCTACGCATAATTGTCCCATGTTACCTTTGATGAAAAAATCCAAACTCGAGTCAATTTGTCCCACCAATTTATAAAATCGATTCGATCTTAAAATTTAACAAATATTTTTGGGATGTTATGAGCGTAGGCAACACTATTCCGGGTCATAAAACGAATCCCTACTTATTTAAACGGTTTTCAGCCTCTATTATTATCAGACAACAACTTTATTTTTTCAGTGGGACAAATTGACTCGAGTTTGAGATTTTTCATCAAGGGTAACATGGGACAATCATGCGTAGAAGGGCAGTATTGTTCTTACACTACGCCTTTATCAACGTTCTGAGGGAAAGGTCCATGCCAATTTTGGCTTAGTTCTTGTCAGCGATTAAACAAATCAATTCTATAGTCTTTAAGGTGCAAGAAATTTTTAACGAAGGAAAGAGCTTTCCGATTGATCGTTTGTCGTATGTTTTTTTTTTCTTTTATCCTCTGCAAAAGTATTAGTGCAACTCTCAGCGATAGCCCTAATACTCTCAGTGGCTATTTGCAAATTTTCTTTCCTCTTTAAACGTACGATCCGAAAGAATGAGATACTTTTCCATAGCAATCAATTTGTTACTAAAATTAGGGTTTTTATAGCAGCTACAAGTTACATATAAGACAATTTCTACATTATTTTGGCAATTTTGTTTATGGGAAGCATGTGTTTGTCCATCTCGTAGAGTACTCATGCATATTCATTAGGAAAAGATCATCGCTACCGCCTATTGGTGGTACAGCTAAAAAATCATGTTAAAATTCGTATCTGTATTTTTTGTTGACAAAAATTATGATTTTTATCTTTGTCGAAATTTCTTCTGTAACCAATAAAGGAAGTGACTATTGACATGCACGCTTAAAGTCAAGTACACATCGCATGAATAGCTTTCACACATCCCGGCGACGCCTTGGCCAACTCTCACTATGAGTGAAAATTTTGTGTGAAACATAAGCAGTCGCTGAGTACTGTCTCACATGTGCATGATATGTGTAAGTGAGTTTGCCTCGAACTGTCAAAGTCCCTTCGGGCCGCTATGATGGCGAACGTGTGCAGAATGTGCTGCAAGAAATCCTACTTTTTCGGAGGTTTTTCCTTTTGTTTTAATGGCGAAACAAAAAAAAAGTGCGAATACAATCATCGCACTTTGTTTTGTTGATCAAAACGATTGGAGAAGCCTCCGAATAAGTATGGAAAAGTTGGCTTACTTAAACATTAATTTGAAAACATACAATTGAGGTTAGGTTCGATTTCCGACTGCTCTCTCGCTGTGTAAAATGAACTCACCGAAAATCATCGGCCATCGGTTACACAAAAATGAGTAACATCGTAGTTACTCATAATATGAGTTGTTCCAGGAGAGGCCCGTTTTGTGTGAACGGAACACAAAAATATGTAAGTCATTTTAAGCGTGTGTATTGGAAGGTGGGTGGGGCAATTATTTTTTTCTCGTTTCAGAGAGCGAGTATTGGCGCTTAAACCTAGGCTAATTAGCCAGGGCAAGTCTAATACCTTGTCCCACTCAAAGAAGAAGCAACACCATGGAGAACGGAGTGACGTAAATTTCTTATCATTGTCACTCCCAACGTCTGTACAAACTTATATCATTTGCTTATGATGATATTCCTAAACTATATTCCCTACCAACCATCCAACTCCTTGACATCTATGAGGGCGTCGGTGAGTCGCTGGCCTCTCGTTAAGTAGATGTCATATTATCATTTCCTTCCTTTCCCTAGTAACGGAGAAGATGGGCGTGGCCGGCAATGGTAGCTTTCATGCTTTATCATTTTGGACCTTCAATTTGGTTGCTATTATATCCCAAATAGTAATCCATAAGCAATTGGGGTAAGAAAGTTAAAGAATATACATGACAGCTATCAGTATGCAATCTACGAAATACTCCGTTACCACGCAACGCAACGCAACCAAGAAACTGCACCCGAATCAAAATTGGCTCGACGGAAACAATTACGAAAACTGGTGGACTTTAGATCGGTTTCAAGAAATCCTGAACCTGAATCCCCTGCCTGGAAGGCACTTGATGATGGTGAAAGCAGAACTGATCGATGACTGTCAGAAACGGCTGAGCCGGGACAAGATTGACGACGAATCGGAGAATCGAATTTGGTTGCAAAACGTTGGGTTGACATCTAAAAAGGAGCAGCTCTGGTCTCCACACGTTCTTATCTAACGCTAACTAACTCACACCGAAATCCATTTAAGCCGGCCGGCGGCGGCCTGGCAATATTTTCTTTACATTCTTTTTTTTTTCTGCATGTATTGGGATAAAACATTAACGGGAAAATCTTTGGAATTTAACCGGAAAAGTCTTTTTTTTTACCAATTCGTTTATTTGTTTGGCTCAATTGTTTTCTTAAAAAACTCTACGGAGCCGAAAGCATTAGAAAATTTTACAATAAATTATTCTGAAGAAGTATCAGAAGCATTTCTGCGCGATGTCTTCTTAGGTGGAGATCGGTCTAATGATCCTGCCGAATCAGAATGATCCCGGCGCTGACTCGTCGACTGCGCTTGACGTTTTTTCTCCTCTTCCTCTCTCAGTTTTCTTAGATTGTCCGTGTAGCCCATTATTCCCTTCTTAACAAACCAAACACGATCCGTACTATTTTTGAAGCTCATTTTTTCCGCTAGCTTCTCACGTTCTACCATAGAATTGGGTATTTCAAATTCTGTTTCTGCTTGTCCTGTTGGCTCGGAGTCGAGCTCAACAATTTCCTCCTCTGGCACTTCAATTACGTTTATCTCCTTTGCTTTCGCCGATGTTTCCCCGCTTACTGCTGCTTCGAATCCGATGACGACACCGGAGTATGATTGTCGATGACCATTTTGCTTGTTCGTCTCTCCCTTTCGTACAGTTTCTTCTTTTTGCTGGGTAACTTTTTTCCGTTGCGGACACGAATCTTTCCGGTGACCTTCCGCGCGACAAATAAAACATTTGTTTCGCAAGTCCTGATAAAACACCATTCCTTTCCAGTTTGAAACCTCCAGCGAAGGTGGGATTTCCTTTTTCACGTCAATATATACACCTCTCACACCGGTGTACATATGGTCCAATCCTAAATTTGGTGGGAATTTTTCCCGGACCACGCGATCCACTTCCCCGTACTCCATGAGACGCTGCTTCAGATCTGAGTCCGGCAATTCGGGTGGCAAGTCGAATATTCGGATGTATCGAACATTGCTACCAGCAATCGTCATGTTCACTTCCACTGTAATCCCGCTGGTGTAATGGAATTTACGCGGTTCCGTGTTGTTCATCAGCGCATCCTTCATTGCATCTATCGATACAAACTTTACAAACAGTGAACGATCCATCGCTGTTTTATAAACCGTTTCCATTAGGGATACATCAGTATCCAACTGTCGCACAAATCCGGCAATTTCAACCCATGTTGGTCGGGGAGCGGTAGGCGGGAAACGAAATTGCACTGTATTGACGATCATTTCGCACATAATAATCGCCCGCAGTAGAGGGAAACGTACGTACGCAAACAAAAAAAACCAAAGCAAGAAACAAAGCTGCCGGGTACGTACTAGGTACCTACTATGCCAGTTAGACGTCCACGCGTGACGAGAGCAAAACAACAACTGAACCGGAAAAGTCTGAGGAACACAAGTTTTTTTTAAAATACTCATTTGAATATTACTATTTTCGAGTTTTTCACGGGAGCTACTTTGATGTTTCGAGAATTCTTCAGAATTTCTACGAAAAATTGATCCAAATTTCTACAGGAAAACGTTTAGAAAATACTGCGGAATATGCGCGGGAGACTTTAAAGAGTTTTCACGTGAAGAATTTTCACGGATTTTTTTAGAGTTTCCGCGGAAAACTGTTCGGAAGTTCCCTAGGAAATTTAATGGCATTTACATGTTTTTTAAATTTCTACACGGAAAAAAAATGTTCTAGAATCAACCTGATTCTGCATCAAATCAACAATATTTTTTTCAATGATTTATGAGTAACAATATTTATTGTTGATACAGCCGAAAATAGGGTTGAATCAACCTTTCTATGAGGAATTTCCTGAAATTTCAACTAAACGTTTTCAGAACTTATTTTTTTTACGAAAATTGGTTTGGTTTTCCAGAATTTTTAACGGATTTGTTAGGATTTCTACGGGTAATTCTTTTGCCTACAGGAAATTCTTAGAAAATTCTACGGAAAATTACTAAAAAAGGGGAAAGGGTCGTTTGGCCGAAAATTATTCGACGAAAAGACATTTCGGGCGAAATGGTCATTAAACGAAAAAAAAAGTCCGTTTGGCCGAATGAGTCATCAGGCCGAAATCGTCGTTTGGTCGTAATGGTCATTTGACAGAAGGGCCATTTGGCTGAATGACTTTTTCGGTCAAAAGACCATTTCGTTAAATGGTATTTTGTGTCAAACGACCTATTTGGCCTAACGACATTTTCGGCCGTTTGTCTATTTCAGCTAAATGACATTTTCGGCCAGATGGGTTATGTTCTAATTGTGTTTTCGGCCAAATAGGCCTTCCTGTCGTTTGATCGAAAGTCGTTCAGCGAAATGTCATTTGTTTAAATGCCGCTTGACCGAATAACACGGTAAGCCGAATTCCATTTAGTGAAATTGAACGTTTGTCCAAAATAGTTGTAGGTTCGAAAATGGTTTGACCAAAATGTAATTTTTCCAAAAGCAACATACAGCAGAAAGGGACATTCGGGCGAGCTCGTAATTTGGCTAACGAAGTTGTTTACCGTAGCAGATCTCAGGCTGAAACTACCATTTGACCAAAAATGTCGTTTCGACGAAACGTTTCGTTTAGCCGAAAATGCCGTTTGGCAGAAAGAGCCATTTGGCCCAAAAATAACCTTTCTGCAAAACACTCCGACACTTTCAGCCGGATGTCCATTTCGAGCAAATGGGCCTTTCTGTCAGACGATTATATGCATCGATTTGTTAACACCAAACATGTTTCCCAAATCAGCATTTTCCATATTTGCCCTACACACCATTTGGAACGTGGATGCGTCTCTGATTACAGCAGCGGTGAAGCAGCAGAGCTTGGAGTTGATTTCCTACTGATGTGTAAGCAGATAAAGCGAGTTATGAGGTAGAAACCCATTAGTAAACGGATCTGTGTGCTGATGATGCGGGACAAATCCTTCAATTACAGTCTAATCAACATCTATCGAATTCTGACAAAACAGAACTTATTAATTTGTCCCTATCCATCTTCCAGCTATGTACGTCAATGGGCAAACGTATGTATGTCAAGCAAAAGACCAGAAATTAGAAACACCATAAAAGGTGTTCATACTCGTACTTTAACGCGAAAAATTACAAAATGTGATGAGGTCCGAGAGCGACAACTCAAAAACTAACCAATCAACCAACACCATTTAGCAACATTTGGACCCATCATTTGGATGGAAACATTACCTACATTGGGAAAAATTACTGTTTAATAAATTAAAGTGAAATGCGCACTTCAAGACAGTCGGTCTGCGAGTGCGACTTGGATGGTACAAAAACGACGACAGCCAGCCGAGATAATCGCCCGTTGATGGCGGCTGCGATGCTGATGGTGATGCCAAAGCCGACACTACTGGCTGAATTACCAGTAAATGATCCCTTGAATTGCGGCAAAGCTTTTTCTTCGCTACTCACGGGATTTGATGGGCAGAATATCTTTCTTTCCGCAGTTTTTTTTTGTGTCGCTCAGTGAAGTTGATTCCGAGAGTGCACAGAGAAATTATGAGCCTCGTAAAATGGTTATTTTATGGTCAATTAAATTTTTGATCATTTTCATCACCCATCGTTGGGGTCGAAAATTATGTGAGAAAGTAATTGGATTAAAAACATTTGCATCGACGGACGGAGAAATTGACAACAAGAGCGCGGTTGATCTCGGGCCGGCGGCATCCCACTATTGCAAAATCCGGTAATCCAAGTTTTTCTTGTGGGTTTGAGATGGGGCGGGCGTGGCAAAAAAGAGCCACTCGGGTGCCAGTGAGGATAAATTGTCCTTCATAATTGACCGACTCGTGCGATTTGACAGCATAGTGGCCGGATGGTGATGACGGTGGACGAAAATTGAGTGCAAATTTATTACATCGGGATGGGGTGAATTTCGCTTGCAACTCGAAATTTATGAAGGTCAATTTGTTGTGCATACTGAATGTCAATTAGTAGGGAATTGTATAATGCAATTAGTGCTGAAAGGTGTGCCAACTGTAATCAATTGTACAAAAAAAAAACAATTAAGTCACTTAGTAGTAATATTATCTTTCTCAATATTATGCAAGAAAACAATCCTTAGGGTTTTTTCAGCATATATTTTGAAAGCAATGATCGATCGTAATTAAATTTGGCAATTTTGTTTGAACCTTTCAGAAAAAGATATTGAAGTAATTCGCGCTTTCAAGTTTATTTTTACATATATTGTTTTTCGCTAGTTCTCAAGCTTTTCACAAGTTTTCTAATTAGCGCGATTACACGTTCCATCCAGAATGCATTTGATCAATTTATGTACACTTTCATTTCCTCGTAGTAAACCAACTCATTTGCTTCCATAAAACCAGTCGTGTTCGCTCCCGCTGAAAGAGCAAATCGATTCCGTTGATTAGAGTCGTGATTCCACCGTTAAACAAGTCCATTTTAGGTGCACTCTATGATTAAAACGAAGGAAAAATCCAGGTCCATAAAAAATCTCACAAGAGACTAGTTAGAAGTGAGAAATTGCAAAAAGATATCATCAAACAAATTACCATCAATTAAGATTATTGAAACGCACCAAAGCATATAGCTCATGGCTATCTCCTTCCACACTCATATATCGATGGGCTAGGAGAAACCTCAGTCAAGTACAACACGTTCGTAATATCGAATTGAACCACGACGACGACCAACCGTTACCGACGTCGATCGAGTTCGGCCAACTATGAACCGCGTGGTAATTGGCTTCGAAATGGCCTTTCTGTTCAATGCAGCACGCCACAGGGCACACAGACGGGTCCATATCTGCAAGCGATGCGGACTTGGTTCTTGTATTTTTTTCTCACCCCAACTGCACTCTCACTTACTTGGTAAAATAAATTAGATATTAAATCATCTCGATAATCTCCATTAAACGGAAACGATGCCGGTTTTCCATCGCTCACTCACTCACTTGCACTTACAGATTTTCTTTGGACAACGCTCTGTGCATTAGTTAACGAAGGAGTGCAAACGAACTTTTTTTTTTCTATCTTCCACCCCACTCCGGCAGTAATCATCGGTGGGATTCTTTTCTGTTTTTTTTTTCGCTGCATCATCGATTGAAAAGCGATTTAATTAAAATCAGTTCGAGCCCATAAATATCCTGCACTTGGGATGATGGAGTGTGCATTGCGGCTCTATGCCTACAATCAGCCACAGCGGAGCAAATGGAAGCAAATCAAACGAGTTCCCCAAGCCCGGACGAGTTGGTATCGTTGACTACGATCAACCAATCTGTCCGCTTGAATCTGCTGAATGGGTTGCCAACGATCCCTCGTGCACTCGTTGCACTAACGATGCACTTACCATTCATTGAGTTCGCGAACGCGTTAATCAAGATTTCCAAAGTCACGTTTCCGAGGTGGAATGCACAGTAGAAAATTTTAAATTCGTAAAATAATAAAAACAGGCGGTTGATAAGTTTATCTGCAGTGATGAAGTTTTTTTTTTCGATGATATGACGATTTTCAATGATTGAATTGTGTTATAATCGAATTATTATGATTTTCAATGATTAAATTGTGGCAGAACTTTTTTCTGTATTGAGTTTATTTTATGAGAAGATGTCGAAGTATATTTTGACGTTCGATCAATTGTTTTGCTTTCAAACTGAATAATGTAACCCCTGTTCAGTGTTGTAAAATGTCATTTGCATTCGTTTGTATAATTTTCCCAGAACTTTTTTCAGTAGTTAGCTATCAACTATCAAGTATGACGAACTTATAGAGCTTAAATGTGGCTACAACTTTGTCTAACAAGACATTGCTGTAAATATGTAATCTGGGGCGTGGGAGGCAAAATGTCATTCAAATGACATTATGTCAAATGACACGTGACATTTTGGAGAGATTTCACTCTCTAGCCTCATATGTTATATTTAGAGCAATGTACCCTTGGACAAAAATATAGCACTACTCAAGCGTTATGCGTACATCTAAAATTATGCAGTAAATTTTGCTTCTGAAGAAAGTTATGAACAAATTAGTCAAATGACATGCAGATGACATTTTACAAGACTGCCCCTGTTACAAAAATGTTTGGTTCAATCACTATAACTTTATTAAAAATATTGGCATCAAAAATATTGACACAGAAAAGTAGAAAAACAACAATTTTAGGTTAGCCAGGAGGTGAAATAAACCTCCTGAAACACAATCTCATCATGCGGTTAATTCGACACTACGTTCATTCTCAGTCCCGCATTTGAAGAGCACACTGATCCAAATGAAACCCAACCAGGCAGTAGTAGTGGTTTGAATGTTTCGAGTCGGCTTTCCTCAGTTGCATTCGAGTCCGGGACTAATGTCCGGATGCGGTGTTTTGAGGATTGTCGAAAATTCGCTCCACCACCAGCTTACCAAACAGTACGATAGGAATAGTGGTGCTGGCCAAGTGGTGGGCAGAAGTGGGCTTCACAAATAAGCCAGGACTGGAAGCGATATAAAAGCACTGTGCAAACAGTAGATGTCCAGACTGCGGACTATGTTTAACCTTTATTTCTCATGCATCCGAGCGACAGAGATGCCTAGGTGGAAGATTTGATCCAGAAACATGCGTCACAAAATACGGTGTAGGAGAATCAGAGTATATCTCAAATTAGACTTTTTTTTTAATTTGTTCTAAAAGCCAAAATTACAGAATACAAAAACAAATAATAAAATTTGATTAATTTAATAAAATTTGGAAATTCGAATACAAAATCTTTTGGAAATTTTTTTCTTGTAAAAAATTCTGAAGAAAAAATTTCCCTTCGAAAACTTGGTAAAATTCCTCTTCAAAAATTAAGAAATTCCGAAGATATTTCTTTCAAAAATTCCGAAGAATTTGTTCTCGAAAAATCCGAAGAATTTTCTTTCGGAAAATCCAAAGAAGTTTCTCTCGGAAAATCCGAACAATTTCCTTTCGAAAAAAAACAAGAAATTTCGATTCAAAAATTTCTTCTTTCTGAAATTCCAAAGAATTTCCCTTCAGCAATTCCGAAGAATTTCCCTTCAGCAATTCCGAAGAATTTCCCTTCGGAAATTTCGAAGAATATCCTTTCGAATTTCGAAGAATTCCACTTCGTCAATTCCGAAGAAATTTCCTTCGTAACTTCCGAAGAATTTCCCTTAGGAAATTCCGAACAATTTCCTTTCGTAAATTCCGAAGAATTTCTCTTCGTAAATTTCGTAGAATTTCCCTTCGGAAGTTCCGAAGAATTTCCCTTCGGAAATTCCGAATAATTTCCCTTCGAAAATTCCGAAGAATTTCCCTTCGGAAGTTCCAAAGAATTTCCCTTCGGAAATTCCGAAGAATTTTCCTTCGGAAATTCCGAAGAATTTCCCTTCCTAAATTCCGAACAATTTCTCTTCGTAAATTTCGTAGAATTTCCCTTCGGAAGTTCCAAAGAATTTCCCTTCGGAAATTCCGAAGAATTTCCTCTCGGAAATTCCGAAGAATTTCCTCTCGGAAATTCCGAAGAATTTCCTCTCGGAAATTCCGAAGAATTTCCCTTCCGAAATTCCGAAGAATTTCCCTTCGGAAATTCCGGAGAATTTCCCTTCAGCAATTCCGAAGAATTTCCCATCGGAAATTTTGAAGAATATCCCTCCGAATTTCGAAGAAATTTTCTTCGTAACTTCCGAAGAATTTCCCTTCGGAAATTTCGAAGAATTTCCCTTCGGAAATTCCGAAGAATTTCCCTTCGGAAATTCCGAAGAATTTCCCTTCGGAAATTCCGAAGAATTTCCCTTCGGAAATTCCGAAGAATTTCCCTTCGGAAATTCCGAAGAATTTCCCTTCGGAAATTCCGAAGAATTTCCCTTCGGAAATTCCGAAGAATTTCCCTTCGGAAATTCCGAAGAATTTCCCTTCGGAAATTCCGAAGAATTTCCCTTTGGAAATTCCGAAGAATTTCCCTTCGGAAATTCCGAAGAATTTCCCTTCGGAAATTCCGAAGAATTTCCCTTCGGAAATTCCGAAGAATTTCCGAAGAATTTTCCATCGGAAATTCCGAAGAATTTCCATTCGGAATTTCCGAAGAATTTCCTTCGAAATTCGAAGAATTTCCTTCGAAATTCCGAAGAATTTCCTTCGAAATTCCGAAGAATTTCCTTCGGAAATTCCGAAGAATTTCCTTCGAAATTCGAAGAATTTCCTTCGAAATTCCGAAGAATTTCCTTCGGAAATTCGAAGAATTTCCTTCGAAATTCGAAGAATTTCCTTCGAAATTCGAAGAATTTCCTTCGGAAATTCGAAGAATTTCCTTCGGAAATTCCGAAGAATTTCCTTCGAAATTCCGAAGAATTTCCTTCGGAAATTCGAAGAATTTCCCTTCGAAAATTCCGAAGAATTTCCCTTCGGAAATTCCGAAGAATTTCCCTTCGGAAATTCCGAAGAATTTCCCTTTGGAAATTCCGAAGAATTTCCTTTTGGAAATTCCGAAGAATTTCCCTTCGGAATTCAAAAAAAAATCACAGCGGAAACTCGAAAAAAATCCCGGCGGAAATTCAAAAGAATTTCCAAACGAAAATTTGGAAATCAAAAAAATTTCACAGCGAAAACCCGAAAAAAAAACCCTGCGGAAATTCAAAAGAATTTGCTAACGAAAATTTGGAAAAAAAAATTTCAAAGAATTTCGAGAAATTCGAGAGAAATTCCCAACTGGAATTCGAAATTATCCGAAAGAATTTTGGAAGAATTTTTCTGTGGAAATTCGGAAGAATTTCCCAGCGGAAATTCGTAAAAATTTCTCAGCGGAAAATTTGAATAATTTTCTAGTGGAAATTCGAAAGAATTGCCTTATCGGAATTCCCGAAGAATTCTACTTTGAGGTTTCGAAAGAATTTCTTAATAATTTAGGATAATTCGATTCTCTTGTTATATTTACCCGAGCAGGAGAAATTGGCTAAATAATACTTAATTCCGTTATTGATACCATACTTTGTTATGAACTAGCCCTGGATAAGAGGTAAAATACCACAAAAAAAAACCAAAAACTAATATGTACAATACTTAAGCCATAACAAACTCAGTTATTAAATTGAATTTCAATACCAAATGCATAACCAATTATTATTCGTTTGGTATTGAAATACCTAAGCATGGTATGCCTCACGTATTCTGCATTTAAATTTTTGGTATTATTTTTTGGTATTTTACCTCTTATGCAAGGCTAAATCATACCAATTTCTGTTATCGAGGTCGTCGCTCCTGCTCGGGTATGTTTAAAAAATTTCGTCCATTGAAAAAATAGTGAGGGCAAACAATTTGTAAAACGTAATATTTTGTTTTAAATGATATTTTTCACGAGTTTTTTTTTAAATATAATTCTGTAAATATTTATTAGCTACTATTTGTCATAACTTCTTATCTCATTTCGCCGGCATCAGTGCATGCTCCATCATGGCACACGAAACGAGGAAACCACACATGGCCCACTGGTAATAATAGTAATGCTCGCATGACGATAACACAGAATTATGGTTTTTGACAGCATTTTCTGGACTACCGAGGAGCCGTTGCTGCTGCCGGCCGGGTCGGAGTTTGTGTCCAAGTGTGCAAACAGGAAGAGGAAAAGGTAAACTAGAACTAGTGATATTAGAAAGGTATTTTGCAACGGCAGCAATGGCAGTCTGGACCACTCTTCTGCTCCAGTGGCTGCAGCCCTCGACGCTGGGAATGTCATGTTTGCTTACCGCGTCTGTGTGCATGGAAGTATGTGTGACCGTATATGTGCTTATTATGCCGGCCTGCCCCACCAGGAAAAACACAGCGGAAGGGGGTTGACAGGATGCCCATCGTTGCGAACATAGGAGATTCCTAAACTATGCGGTTCACGGAAATGGATAAGAACTTGGCTCAAGAATTCAAAGGATGAACAAAGATTGAATTCCTGGAATGTTTGGACGGGGGCATGCACATATAAAGGTGTACAAAAGGAGCTATGGAGACAAAGGAGAACATTCTTGCCTTGGTCTTTGATGCGAGAATTTGCCTTCATTAGCGAAAGAAGCAATAATCTCCGCAATTGTCATGCCAGGTGTTTGTGCCTTTGAAGATGGTAGTTATCTAAATTGTGTGCAGATTTGTGGAGCTAACAGAATTGCTCAAAAATATACAATATGAATCTGTTTTGTATCCCTACAAGAAGACAAGAAGACAAGAATACAATTTAATTCATCATCGCAAATGATTCATTCTCAAAATGCAACAAATTCCACACGAAAGAGCTCGCCATCCATCAATCGCCAGTCAATCACAGAAGAAGTTCTTTTTATCGTTTTGACTCACAACATCAGCGTATCGTATCGGTCGCTTCGGAACAGGGAAGTATTCAACCACAAATTGCGGTGCTTCCCAGCCCGAGCATAACTTTTTAATTCTTTCCGATACATTTCATTGTCTGCACCTCGTTGTGCCCAATCAAACTGATCACCAGACATTTATATCGTGAGAAACAATGCATAATCGGTCGAGGGGGTTCCCCTTCGGTATTCGTATCCTCGCTTAGGCATGAGTTAAGGGTTCTTCAGTCAGCGCCCGAACCGCAACCACCCCGGCTGAAGCAACGTCATGCCGCCGCCATAACCAGCAAGGGCAAAATTTACACGCAACCTATTTGAGACCATAAATTGTTTTCTTCCCGTTTTATGGTTCTTTATTTATTATCGTTATTAAGTTATCGATTTGCATACCTGTCTCGAGCGATGGGTGTTGGTTGGTTGTAGTTGATGCTCAATGGTTAGGTGGGTCGAATGGCTCATTCAGTTTTGGAAACAAACATCAATTGGTTTGAAATACGGCTTGGGTGGTCCCCGTGCCGAAACCGTTAAAGAGCCTCTCATGACCCTTCCGAAAATGAAGCCAACAGGACTAACAACATTTACCTGTTAGGCAATTAAAGCTTTCTTCAAACACCAGTTGGCATAGACAGGGCGACCCCAAATTAACTCACAACACATCGACGGTGGCGCGTCAGCATTGATTTGTTCGCAATAAAATGTTAAATCGTGCGCCATCGTGATTTGGCACATCTTCGTCTGGAAAGACTTCATCAGAAATACTATCGTAAGCGTAGTTAGAGAGATTACTGCAGGAGTTGCTACTTGATGCTTTGTAATTTAGAAATTTACTAGACCTAAATCGCGATTGTGATTGAACCAATGATCTTCTCAATTTCTGTACTAATTTTGATTGTCTATAACTGGATGAAGCAATATTTCTGGTTAAAGAGCGAAGCGGTTCTACTGAACTCTATGTGAGAACTTTTCCCCTTGCCACTCTCTGGTCACGTCAATGTGTTTTCCAATTTCGAGCTTCAGCCATAAAAAACCGCTGACAAGAACTCATGGGAAAAGCCCCACACGAAGTAGTCGACGCTATAATAATACGTTAATAACATAATTTTGCTCGTAGATCGTTTATGCAAAGTGTTTGTTTGTCTTGTAATTATGTCTTTCGATGTGTGCAATTTCGAGTGAAACGGGTTTCGAAGTTGGCCTGGCGGCAGTATAATTGGCACCAATAACCAACAACAACGGCCACAGCAGCAACAATATGAACCGATCGATGAATGTGATCGTGATATCCAGTCAGAAGGATGGGTGATCATGACCGAGTGCCGCCATCCATCCATAGGCGAAAAGCCCTTGAGCGTTCGTGGTGCTTATGCTGACTGGCGCTGGGACATATTTTTTGTCAGCTCTCGGTTCGCGGATGGTGGATAGATGAATGGGTTTGCTATCTGGCCGCAGGCAAAGAGTCAATTTAATCGAACAATGATCGCGGTAAATTATAGAGCCATAAGCTTGGCTTAATCACTTTCGACGCGATGGCATAAATCACTGCGCGGTTGATTGGATTTTGTTGGAACTGTGGCACCAAGCGATCAGATGGATCTTTAGTTTTTTTTTATTATTGCGATGCACGAGTATGATACCACGACGCTGTGTGGCAGCCTGTCCGCCTTGATTTATGATGATTAATGGAATCACTGATAAACGGTCATGACAAACGGAAATGGATCGTTTGTCTTAAACATTATTAGAGTGTGAAAGAAAATGGCGTTCGTGAAATGGTTTCCCCTTACAATCGACAGCCATGAGACATCAGTCGATCATGGATTGTTTCTCAGCTTAGGATTTTCATTCTTCTCAGATAAACCTCCTCTGCACTCAACCTGAAAGCTTAGCTCTATTTGAATTGTGACACACAATGCCACATCAGGGATGCAGAATTTTTGGAGTCTACTGTGTATGATGATGATCTTTTCATTAATATTAAAACTGGTGATCTGTCAACTACTGTCGGAAACATTACATTTGCTTTAAAATAGCAGAACTTCTGCAAAACTGACGCGAATAAGATGCCTTTGGCTTTTCATATCACACACGCCCGAATGACAATCGCCAGGGATATATGACAAAAGATCGAAAGACAAAATGTCAAAAGGACAAAAGATCGGGGCATACACAACCACGTCCAAAATTCTAAAATCCTAAAATTATTAAATCCCAAAAACTGAAAATTCAAGAATCCTGAATTCCAAATCTATAAATGCAAAAATCATAAAATCTCAATAACTGAATTACAAAAATCTAATTTAATAATTCATTGAAATCAAACATTCTAAACTTCTTCAAGTACTTATAATCTGAAATATCATACCTCAAACCTAAGTCTCTTAATTAAAATCAGAAAATACAAATCATAAAATCCTAAATACCAATTAAAAAATAACAAAATTCTATTGAAGTAAAAAATTTAAATGTTAAAAAAATCCAAACATTTGAAAATTCTAAAAATTCTAAATGCTATGATTCTAAAATTTTGAAATTCTAAAATTTTGAAATTCTAAAACTCTAAAATTCTAATATTCTGAAATTCCTAAATTCTAAAACTCTTAAATTCTAAAACTCTAAAATTCTAAAATTCTAAAATTCTAAAATTCTAAAATTCTGAAATTCTAAAATTCTAAAATTCTAAAATTCTAAAATTCTAAATTCTAAAATTCTAAAATTCTAAAATTCTAAAATTCTAAAATTCTAAAATTCTAAAATTCTAAAATTCTAAAATTCTAAAATTCTAAAATTCTAAAATTCTAAAATTCTAAAATTCTAAAATTCTAAAATTCTAAAATTCTAAAATTCTAAAATTCTAAAATTCTAAAATTCTGAAATTCTAAAATATTAAAATTCTAAAATTCTAAAATTCTAAAATTCTAAAATTCTAATATATTGAAATTCTAAAATTCTAAAATTCTAAAATTATAAAATTCTAAAATTTTGAAATTCTAAAATTCTAAAATTCTAAAATTCTAAAATTCTAAAATTCTAAAATTCTAAAATCCTGAGTTCTAAAATTCTAAAATTCTAAAATTCTAAAATTCTAAAATTCTAAAATTCTAAATTCTAAAAATTCTAATTCTAAATTCTAAAATTCTAAAATTCTAAAATTCTAAAATTTAAAATTCTAAAATTCTAATTCTAAAATTCTAATTCTAAAATTCTAAAATTCTAAAATTCTAAAATTCTAAAATTCAAAATTCTAAAATTCTAAAATTCTAAAATTCTAAAATTCTAAAATTCTAAAATTCTAAAATTCTAAAATTCTAAAATTCTAAAATTCTAAAATTCTAAAATTCTAAAATTCTAAAATTCTAATATTCTAAAATTCTAAAATTCTAAAATTCTAAAATTCTAAAATTCTAAAATTCTAAAATTCTAAAATTCTGAAATTCTTAAATTCTAAAATTCTGAAATTCTAAAATTCTAAAATTCTGAAATTCTAAAATATTAAAATTCTAAAATATTAAAATTCTAAAATTCTAAAATTCTAAAATTCTAAAATTCTAAAGTTCTAAAATTCTAAAGTTCTAAAATTCTAAAATTCTAAAATTCTAAAATTCTAAAATTCTAAAGTTCTAAAATTCTAAAGTTCTAAAATTCTAGATTCTAAGGTTCTAAGATTCTGAGTTCTAAGGTTCTAAGATTCTAAAATTCTAAAATTCTAAGGTTCTAGAGTTCTAAAATTCTAAAATTCTAAGATTCTAGTTCTAAGGTTCTAAGGTTCTGATTCTAAAATTCTAAAGATTCTAAAATTCTAAGATTCTAAAATTCTAAGGTTCTAAAGATTCTAAAATTCTAAGGTTCTAAAATTCTAAAGATTCTAAGAGTTCTAAAATTCTGAGTTCTAAAATTCTAAGATTCTAAAATTCTGAGTTCTAAGATTCTAAGGTTCTAAAAGTTCTAAAGTTCTAAAGGTTCTAAGATTCTAAAATTCTAAAATTCTAGTTCTAAGGTTCTAAAATTCTAAGGTTCTAAGGTTCTAAAATTCTAAAATTCTAAAATTCTAAAAGGTTCTAAAATTCTAAAATTCTAAGGTTCTAAAATTCTGAGTTCTAAAATTCTAAAAGTTCTAAAATTCTAAGGTTCTAAAATTCTAAAATTCTAAAATTCTAAAATTCTAAAATTCTAGATTCTAAGGTTCTAAAATTCTAAAATTCTAAAAGTTCTAAAATTCTAAAATTCTAAAATTCTAAGGTTCTAAAATTCTAAAATTCTAAGTTCTAAGATTCTAAGATTCTAAGGTTCTAAGGTTCTAAAATTCTAAGGTTCTAAGATTCTAAAATTCTGAGTTCTAAGGTTCTGGGTTCTAAAATTCTAAAAGGTTCTAAGATTCTAAAGATTCTAAAATTCTAAAATTCTAAGGTTCTAAAATTCTGAGTTCTAAAATTCTAAATTTCTAAAATTCTAAGATTCTAAAATTCTGAGTTCTAAGGTTCTAAATTCTAAAATTCTAAGGTTCTAAAAGTTCTAAGGTTCTAAATTCTAAAATTCTAAGATTCTAAGGTTCTGAGTTCTAGGTTCTAAAATTCTAAAATTTTGAGTTCTAAAATTCTAATGTTCTTTCTAAAATTCTAAGGTTCTAAGATTCTAAAATTCTAAAATTCTAAAATTCTAAGGTTCTAAAAATTCTAAAATTCTAAAATTCTAAGATTCTAAAATTCTAAGGTTCTAAGATTCTAAGGTTCTAAAATTCTAAGGTTCTAAAATTCTAAAATTCTAAAATTCTAAAATTCTAAAATTCTAAAATTCTAGAATTCTAAAATTCTAAAATTCTAAAATTCTAAAATTCTAAAATTCTTAAATTCTTTAATTCTAAAATATTAAAATTCTAAAATTCTAAAATTCCTAAATTCTTTAATTCTAAAATTCTAAAATTCTAAAATATTAAAATTCTAAAATTCTAAAATTCTAAAATTCTAAAATTCTAAAATTCTAAAATTCTAAAATTCTAAAATTCTAAAATATTGAAATTCTAAAATATTGAAATTCTAAAATTTTAAAATTCTAAAATTTTAAAATTCTAAAATTCTAAAATTCTAAAGTTTTAAAACTCTAAAATCCTAAAATTTTAAAATTCTAAAATTCTAAAATTCTAAAATTCTAAAATTCTAAAATTCTAAAATTCTAAAATTCTAAAATTCTAAAATTCTAAAATTCTAAAATTCTAAAATTCTAAAATTCTAAAATTCTAAAATTCTAAAATTCTAAAATTCTAAAATTCTAAAATTCTAAAACTCTAAAATTCTAAATTTAAAAATTCTAAAATTCTAAAATTCAAAAAATTAAAAATTCAAAAACTAATTCTAAAATTCTAAAATTCTAAAATTCTAAAATTCTAAAATTCTAAAATTTTAAAATTTTAAAGTTCTAAAATTCTAAAATTCTAAAATTCTGAAATTCTGAAATTCTAAATTTCTAAATTTCTAAATTCTAAAATTCTAAATCTAAAAATTCAAAAAATTAAAGATTCAAAAACTTTAAATCCCAAAATAATAAAATTATAAATTTCTAAAATTCCGAAATTCTAATTTTTTTAATTTCCAAACTTCAAAATTTTAAAATTTTAAAATTCAAAAATTCAATTTTTAAATTCAGGTTTTATTATTCAAAAAAATTCAAAATTTGAAGAGATTGAAAATTTAGAAATGTAAAAAACAAACAATTTAAAAAATTCAAAAAAAATAAAATTTCCAATACTCAAATTAAAAAATTTAAAGACTCAGAAATTTAAAAAAAAATATAAATTTAAAAATTTAAAATTTTTAAAAGTTTAAAAATATAATAATTTAAAAATTCTTAATTTTGGAAATTCAACAATTCAAAAATTTTAAAGTGCGGAAATTTTTAAACTAAAAAAAAATCTCAAATATAAAAATTCTTGAATGCTAAAATTCTAAACTTTTGAAATTCTAAAATTTTAAAATTCTGGTTTTTTTTAAATTCTTAAATGTTAAAATTATAAAATTCCAAAAATTTCAAGATATTCAAATCTTAATGTACTAAGAGTTAAAAATCCAAAAATTATTAAATCCCATATAGTAAGGAAAAGTGATCGGTTGCAGGGCGCTGGTCGGGTGTCGGCACCCCAGCGAAACTTTTGACGGAAAACAGATATGGACATTTTGACATATGTCATGCATGCGCTATATGAGCATGTTCTTTTTCTGCTGACTAGCGATGAAATATTAAATGCTACCGTAGCCTTTTAGATTATTCTTTCATCACTTTTGAAAACAATTGCTTATTTTGTATGTCGACACGCACCATTTTTCAAGTTAGATATAAAAAAAATGCTTTTTTTTTAAGTTGTTAGCCAAGTTGTGAGCAAACAAAAACAACAAATAAGGCATCAATTATTAAAATATGTATACAGTCAAACCTCCATGAGTCGATATTGAAGGGACCATCGACTCATGGAAATATCGAGATATGGAATTTAAAGTCCTTGTGAAGCTGTTTGAAGGGACCATCACAGTAACCCAGAAAATATTTTTTAATATGTAATTATTTGCTTCCATGAGTCGATATCGAGTCATAGAACATCGACTCATGGAGGTTTGACTGTAATTCATTTAAATGTAAACAGTTTCTTTGCCATTTGCATAATAAAACTTGATATTTTCAACCATAACGCCCTCAGTTCATATTTTTACGTTTTTCATGGTTTTTATGGGGTGCTGACAACCGATCACCTTTTTATGATTTTTTTTTTCAATTATTAAATTAAAATTATGATTTATGATTTTATAATTTTGTGATTTCATGATTTTTTGATTTAATGATTTTATGATTTTATGATTTTATGATTTTATGATTTCATGATTTCATGATTTCATGATTTCATGATTTTATGATTTTATGATTTTATGATTTTATGATTTTATGATTTTATGATTTTATGATTTTATGATTTTATGATTTTATGATTTTATGATTTTATGATTTTATGATTTTATGATTTTATGATTTTAAGATTTTATGATTTTATGATTTTATGATTTTATGATTTTATGATTTTATGATTTTATGATTTTATGATTTTATGATTTTATGATTTTATGATTTTATGATTTTATGATTTTATGATTTTATGATTTTATGATTTTATGATTTTATGATTTTATGATTTTATGATTTTATGATTTTATGATTTTATGTTTTATGATTTTATGATTTTATGATTTTATGATTTTATGATTTTATGATTTTATGATTTTATGATTTTATGATTTTATGATTTTATGATTTTATGATTTTATGATTTTATGATTTTATGATTTTATGATTTTATGATTTTATGATTTCATGATTTCATGATTTCATGATTTCATGATTTCATGATTTCATGATTTCATGATTTCATGATTTCATGATTTCATGATTTCATGATTTCATGATTTCATGATTTCATGATTTCATGATTTCATGATTTCATGATTTCATGATTTAATGATTTAATGATTTAATGATTTAATGATTTAATGATTTAATGATTTAATGATTTAATGATTTCATGATTTCATGATTTCATGATTTCATGATTTCATGATTTCATGATTTCATGATTTCATGATTTCATGATTTCATGATTTCATGATTTCATGATTTCATGATTTCATGATTTCATGATTTCATGATTTCATGATTTCATGATTTCATGATTTCATGATTTCATGATTTCATGATTTCATGATTTCATGATTTCATGATTTCATGATTTCATGAATTTATGATTTTATGATTTTATGATTTTACGATTTTATGATTTTATGATTTTATAATTTTATAATTTTATGATTTTATGATTTTATGATTTTATGATTTTATGATTTTATGATTTTATGATTTTATGATTTTATGATTTTATGATTTTATGATTTTATGATTTTATGATTTTATGATTTTATGATTTTATGATTTTATGATTTTACGATCTTATGATTTTATGATTTTATGACTTTACGATCTTATGATTTTATGATTCTACGATTTTATGATTTTATAATTTTATGATTTAATGATTTTATGATTTTGGTAAATTACGATTTTAGGATTTTATATTCTTGAATTTTAGGATTTCAGGAGTTGGATTTAGGGATTTAAAGATTTGAAATATTTAAATTTCAGAATTCCATGAAATGCGGCTTTTAGATTCTTCGGGTTTGACAAATTTTCATTGATTAATCCACGTCGTAGACGCTTGTACCCATGTGTACCTTATGGATATCAGTATTGCAATTCAAGAGCTGATTTTTTTTCTTTTTTATCTCATATGACAAATCCACTCTATAATTAATGTGGACTAAAAATCCTATCAAAGCATCCAGCTTCCTAAAACACACGATTTCATTAGTCCAAGCGTCAGTCAACTATTATTTTACGAAATGCAATTATCGTTTATCTGATCAAAGCCCCGTTTGTAAATTTAATGCCAATCAAAATAATTCATTATGCCACCACTACTACTACTATCTCAGAATAACTGCCAACATGGGCACTGGTATCGCACTTCAATCTTCGGAGTACAAATCCCCACATTATCGGTTGTTGTTTGCTCAGGTTATCCAACTATTAAACCCCTCCCGCGCAGCATGTTTGCCACTGCCATACGTCTCTGTATATGCAAATCACCTCACGCACTACAACCCCCTGAAATACATCCCCTCCCCCCATCATCCCCCTATTTAGTGCATCGGCACGGAACACAATCAGAATAATTACAAATACTTACAGTCTATCGGTATCCAGGGGGATCTTCCTCGGCACCTGCGTCAGCCCTCGGTGCGAGCAGTCGACCGTCTGTCCGGTGCAGGAGCAAAGCCGGGGGCAGCGTGTTTCTCCGTTGAGTCCATAGTGTCCACCGCCGCCACCGTACGGTTCACATAGCGACTGGCCGGCCAGATCCAGCAAGAGCAGCACCGTCGTCGCCACCGCCGCCAGAGTCAACATTCTCCGTGCTGGGGGCGAACCGAGGGACCGAAACCTGGCACTGGCACTGGCCATTTTAGCACTCGGCACATTAAAATCTACACTTTGGTTGTTGTTATGATTTTGTTTCGGTAATTGAATATTTTCGATAATTTCATTCACTGATTATGACCGTCGGGGCGGGTGCGAAAGAATTACGAGCTGTAATAACACAATTCCGCCGGTAGGAGCGAAATTTTCACACTTTTGCCTGATTAGCAATTATTTGTTTGGAATTTCCACTCGCGGACAGCATCCTGCTGCGCTGACTCGTTATGATCACAACAGAAGTGCTTGCTTTGGGCCGAAATTATTACTGAAAAGAAAAAAATGGGAATATGTGGATTAGATATATGATTTATTAAATGAGCATTTGTAAAATTTGTTAAATATCATATCAATGCACAATTCCAAAGCCTTACGCGACAAATGCATTCTCTGGCAATGCAAACACCAAATTCGCAACGATTCCCTGTGGTCCAAATAGCCTCAACTATTTCATAATAAAGAGGATCCAGAGCTCAGCATCATTTTCAATACCAACATATGATTCACTAACCAAATCAATTATGACCATTCAAATAAAAATCCTTGACCAGTGAGTTTTACGGCTGTATGACTACTGCCAATATGGCAAACCATCGTATGCCCAATAAGGTTCCAGCACTCGGCGAATAAACTTCAAAAACAGCTTCTGCAGCTACCGCCACTGTTGCTCTCCGGCCAGAAAACTATTATCCACTAATTTAATTATAAATTTTAGCACTCTCACCGCTTGCCTTCGTGCGCGGGTTCGGAATATTCTGTATTCAATTAATTTTCATAACGCTGCGATGCACTTTTCGTCGCCGCTCAGCACGTGTTTCACATTTCGATGAGATCCGAACATGCGAACTTTTACACCGCTGTTGCTGCTTTCGGGAAGTGGTGCTGGAAGCTGCACTTGCGTTGCTGCTGCTGCTGCCAGTGACCAGGTTGTTGAGAGATGGCGTGTTCATCTGCTAATACTGTTACTTCCACGTTTCCTTCTCAGCGGAGGCGGCTAGTTCTGGCGGTGTGGTGCGACGATGATGGTATCTATTTGGAGTGGCCTCCGGAACGAGCGCCAGCACCAGAAACCAGACGGAGGTTAACTTTTAGTAATAATTAAAATTTCACTTCTGTGCCGCACTGAACCGCTTCGAATGAGTTTCTGTTTTCCCCTAAAATTAAATTCAATCGTCTGGTCCATGGTGGCGGTGTTGTGAAGCATTCGAAAATAAGCGACCATGAGTCTTGAGCCGGGAGAAGAAATACGAAACATATTTAATCACGTGTTGGAAATTATGCTAACAGACTTTCAGAGGCTCTCAAATGATTATTATTGGTGGTTTACCATTTTCAATCAGGTTCAAACTAATTTCAAAATACAAATAAGCGGGCTCAAAAAGTCAATTTCGTAACAATTTTCGATTTCCATCTGATCCGTAATCTGGTAAAACCTGAGAACCCCTCCTGCTGCAACACTCCATCTGTTCGACATTAAAAAAGTCAACATTCCTGACAAATGGGATTAATCCTCTTAAATTTATTTAGCTTCTGATTCTGCCCCGACTACGTTGATCCTGGCCTGCTTTGTGTTTCGACTCTTCCCCATAAATCGTTCAATTATTAATTGGTGCGAACAGTCAGTGGCGGCCAATGTGGAAGCCTTCGGTGCAGCAGCAGAAGCAATAACATCAACAGCGTCCGGACTCCGCCGGAATCATACCATCCGTGACGATGCTTATGCTGGTGGAATCACGAAAAAGGCCAGGCCGGATTTATGATCCAGATGTTCCGAAGTTTCGAAGCGCATCATACGCGTCGATAACGATGCCACCGCTGCGCTGTTGTGCGAAATGCGAATAATTAATTCGTTTTGCGTGAGGTTCCCCGGCCAGTCGAGTTCGGTTTTCCACGTGGCTGCCACTGGTGAGATGGGAGTGGATTTACGAGAGAATCAAATTTCAACAGTGGGGGTGACTGTAGCGGCCAAACGCGTTATATTCTTTAAATGGTCAAACTCTTGCTGTGGCATCTTAAAACGATTGAATGGTTCACCTTCTCGGAGAAATTTTATTAGTTTTTCCCAAATATTAAATATTTTTCACCAAAAAAGATTCTACATGCTTACCTAAATAAATTCTTAGATTTCTGTGAGTTTGAGCGCAGCAAAACTGATCAGCAATGTACATTTTATGAGTTCCAGAGTCAAAACCGGGATTTATTACTGACCAGAAATCTTCGGATAATCTCAAGAATTCCTTAGAAATTAACCTCTAACATTTTTTTTAGTAAATACCTTGGACAATTCTCTAGGGCTTCTCAATCTGGGGTACATGTACCCCTGGGGGTACCTTCGCTGTACTCAGGGGGTACCTCGGACAAAAATACGTAATGGCGGATGTAGCCTCGGAGGCCTCCTTTCGAAGGGCTCGGAAGCCTCCTTGCAAAGGGCCCGGAAGCCTCCTTTCAAAGGGCTCGGAAGCCTCTTTCAAGATTCTTGGGAGCCTCCTTTCAAGAGGCTTGGAAGCCTTCTTTCAAGAGGCTCAAAAGCCTCCTTTCAAGAGGCTCGGAAGCTTCCTTTCAAGAGGCTCGGAAGCCTCCTTTCAAGAGGCTCGGATTCCTTTTTTTAAGAGGCTCGGAAGCTTCCTTTCAAGAGGATCAAAAGCCTTGTTTCAAGAAGCTTGAAAGTCTTATTTTAAGAGGCTTGGAAGCCTCCTTTCCAGAGGCTCAGAGCCTCCTTTCCAGAGGCTCAGAAGCCTCCTTTCAAGAGGCTCAGAAGCCTCCTTTCAAGAGGCTCAGAAGCCTCCTTACAAGAGCTCAGAAGCCTCCTTTCAAGAGGCTCAAGCCTCCTTTCCAGAGGCTCAGAGCCTCCTTTCAAGAGGCTCAAGCCTCCTTTCAAGAGGCTCAGAAGCCTCCTTTCAAGAGGCTCATAAGCCTCCTTTCAAGAGGCTCAGAAGCCTCCTTTCAAGAGGCTCAGAAGCCTCCTTTCAAGAGACTCAGAAGCCTCCTTTCAACAGGCTCAGAAGCCTCCTTTCAAGACTCAAGCCTCCTTTCAAGAGGCTCAGAAGCCTCCTTTCAAGAGGCTCAGGAGCCTCCTTTCAAGAGACTCAGAAGCCTCCTTTCAAGAGGCTCAGAAGCCTCCTTTCAAGAGGCTCAGAAGCCTCCTTTCAAGAGGCTCAGAAGCCTCCTTTCAAGAGGCTCAGAAGCCTCCTTTCAAGAGGCTCAGAAGCCTCCTTTCAAGAGGCTCGGAAGCTTCCTTTCAAGAGGCTCGGAAGCTTCCTTTCAAGAGGCTCAGAAGCCTCCTTTCAAGAGGCTCGGAAGCCTCCTTTCAAGAGGCTCGGAAGCCTCCTTTCAAGAGGCTCGGAAGCCTCCTTTCAAGAGGCTCGGAAGCCTCCTTTCAAGAGGCTCGGAAGCCTCCTTTCAAGAGGCTCGGAAGCCTCCCAAATAGCAACTGCAACGTCTTCCAGCAAAAAAGAGGGTACCTCGATTAATGCGAAAGTTCGAAGGGATACCTCTCAATTTTCGGCGGAATTGCGGAGGCCGAAAGAATGGAACATCTGGAAGAATTCCTGAATTTCAAAAATTTTGCTAAAGGAATTCCGGAAGAGTTAGTTATGTATTACTTAAAGAATTTACCGTGAAATTTCTGGAGGGTCTTTTGAAGGATTTTCCGAATGAACTTTTGGATGAATTAATGAAATATTAATACCTGGAAGAATACTGGAGAAATTTGCGAAGCAACTCTTAAAGCAAACTCCTAAAGAATTCTTGAGAATATCCGAAGAACTATGATAATGGATCTACTGCAATCCCGATATTTATGGATTGCTCTTTTCGTTATGAAGTCAAAACTGTGTTTCATCTTACTACTGTCCGGATTTTCAAAGGAATTCAGGAATAAATTCCTAGAAGAATTCCCGAAGGGATACAATCAGATATTCCTGAAGAAATTCTTGCAGGAGTTTTTGAAGTAATTTCCGATTGAATTTCTGTAGAAATCTAACAACTTATATGAAAATTCCAATAGGTATTTGCTTGAAAATTCCATTAGATTTTTTTTTCGTGGATTTCTATAATTATTATTAAGGAAATTTATTCAACAATTCCTTCAGAAGATCGTTAAGAAATTCTTTTCGAGAACCTATTCGGGTTGTTCTTTGGAAATTCCTTCGAGAATTTATTCGGAAATACATTCGAAATTCCACCTAAAATTTCTTCTAAAATTTCTTCGAGAACTCCTCCAGTAATAACTTATAAAATTTCCTCGCTCCAGGGATGCTTTCGTTAAACCTCCCAAAAGGCCTTTGTAAAATTCTTCTGAAATTCGTTTAATAAAACAATGTAATATTTCTTTCAAAATTCCTGAAGGAATTATTCCGGAAATTTTGTTGATAGAATTCCTACGAAAAAATAATTGAAGAATGAAATGAGAAATCCTAAAAGAACTTTTAAGGAAAATTTAAAAAGATTTCCTGAAGGAATTTCGTAGGAAATTTCTAAAGATTTTTCGAAGGAGTTCTCAAAAAGATTTCTAAAAGAAATTTCCGAAGGATTCCTGGTAGAGTTTTTGAAGGATTTTCTGAAGAAAGAATTCTCAAAGGGAATTTTAAAGAAATTTCAAAAGGAATCTCCGAAGGTCTAAAGTTATTCCTAGAAGAGTAGCTTAAAAAATCCGGATGAATGAGCGAAGTAATTCGTATAAGATTTTTCGAAAGAATTCCTGGAAATCTGAAGAAATAATTTCTGAGGGAAATTTCAAAGCAACTCCAAGAAATTCTTCCTAGAGTTTTCGAAGAGCTTTCTTAAGAAAGTACTGACAGGATTCTTAAAACATATTCCGAAAAGAATTCGTGAAGGGTTTTCGGAATTACTTTCTAAATTTTCTTGTAATTCCAATCTTTGAGTTTTCGAAGGAATATTTCCTGAATTCCAATTTTTTTTCAATTCATCGTCGGAAGTACCTTTCGAAATCCTCCAAAATTCTTCGGAAATTGCTTCGATTTTTTTTTCTAGAGATTCCTTCGAGAATTCATTAAAAAATTCTTTTAGAAATTTCTTCGGCAATTCTTTCCAACGGAAAACTTTTGAGGAATCAGAAAATTAATAATTGGTGGAATTAAATGGAGAGTACTTAATTCGTCTTAGACGACTTTCAGGAATATTTGTTTTATAAATTTCTTTGAATGCCTGATGAAAATGAATTAAAACCCTTGTGAATTTTTTCAAGGAATTGCATCAGCAAATATTTTAGGTTTTCGTCAAACAAATTCTTCTTCCTCGAAAAATTCCTTCCAAAACTCTAGGAAAAATTCCTTTTAAATTTCACTCAGGAATCTATTCAGAACTTCATCCAGGAATTATTTCGAAACTTCATCTGGGAATACCTTAGGACCTTCCTCCGAAAATTTAATTAGAAACTTATAAACACCTTCGGATATTTATTTAAAAATTCTCGAAAAGAAATTAATAATAAAATCGTTTACGAAGCATTTAGAAATTACTTCAAGAGTTCTTCGAAAAATTCATCTGGAAATACCTTTAATATTTCCATTAAAAATCCTTCCAAAAATTCTGTGCCAGGAAAAAATCTACCAACAAAATTTCCGGAATAATCCCTGCATGAAATATGTTATTATTATGTTATTTACTGAAAAAAGGAAGTTCCTAAAGAATTTATGGATGAATTAACGAAGGCCTTTCTATAGGATTTTCCGAAGAAGTCCCTGGAGGAAATTCAAAAGGAATCAATGGAGACATCTTCCAAATTATTCCTGGAGTGGGAAACAATTCTGTAGGATATTTAGAATAAATTTTTGAAAATAATTTGATTTGTGCTTCTTCTTTAACGCATCGATGGTCGTTAGGTTTTTGACATCGGCTGGTAATTGGTTCCAGAAGGGGACTCCATGGACCAGAACACTTCGCCTCGTACTCGTCGTATTTTGGGGGTATCAATATCTGAAGAACATATCGTTCTTGACCTCATCTGATTGCGCTGTAGTTGCTCAAGGATGTTCTCTGTATTGTGAAATATATTTGTAATTCTCGAATATCCCAATATCTAGAAGTTCTCCGTACATACTTGTTTTTTTTTTTCAGGTATACGTCTCGTAGTAAAGAGATTATCCACAAATTTGTTCCTGTATCCTATCTCATGCTGTGAAGCAATTCACCCAAATGGTTTGTTTTTCTTTTTGCACTCCAATTACATCGATTCAACCAGCAATCAGGTATCAGGTATCAGAACGTCGGCTCAAGAGGCACGTTCCCCTCAATTTGGAAGATTTGTGCCATCGCCTTCACTGGCCTTTCTCATCATTTACCTGACGGAAAAGGAAGAAAAAAGGGGAAAGGAAGAGGAAGTGAAGTTGGAAAAGAGAATGGAACCATTTATAAGAAAGCCAATCACACGCATTCAGCTAGGGACTAAAGAGAGGTGTCACAACAGAGGACGTAACAATGGACGAACGTCAAAGACGAAACACAGAGTGCACTGTGAAAAACGCATAATGCGAATCCATATAGGTGACAATCACAAAGTACATTGTAAAAATCGCATAATGCGAATCCATATAGGTGGCAATTTGTTGAAAACTAAGTAAAACACATATTCATAACCCCATTCTTATTGAACCTCACGTTGAGATTGAACAAGAGTAGCCGAACCCGAACGTCAAGAACCAAACACAGAGTACACTGTGAAAAACGAATAATGCGAATCCATATAGGTAACATACACAAAGTACATTGTAAAAAACGCATAATGCGAATCCATATAGGTAACATACACAAAGCACATTGTGAAAAACGCATAATGCGAATCCATATAGGTGAAAATTTGTTGAAAAACTAAGTAAAAAACATATTCATAATCCCACCCTCATTCAACCTCAAGTTGAGATTAAACAAGAGTAGCTGAAGCCGAACGTCAAAGACAAAACACAGAGTACACTGTGAAAAGCGCATAATGCGAATCCATATAGGTGACAAACACAAAGTACATTGTAAAAATACGAGAAAGGCAAAAATGCAAAATGCGAATCTATATAGGTGATAGTTTGTTGGAAAACTAAGTAAAACACATATTCATAAGCCCACACTCACGTTGATATTGAACAAGAGTAGCCAAAGCCGTACGTCAAAGACGAGACACAGAGTACACTGTGAAAAACGCATAATGCGAATCCATATAGGTGACAATTTGTTGAAAACTAAGTAAAACACATATTCATAACCCCACTCTTATTAATCTTACGTTGAGATTGAACAAGAGTAGCCGAAGCCAAACGTCAAGGACGAGACACAGAGTACACTGTGAAAAAACGCATAATGGGAATCCATATAGGTAACATACACAAAGCACATTGTAAAAAACGCATAATGCGAATCCATATAGGTGACAATTTGTTGAAAACTAATTAAAACACATATTCATAACCCTACTCTTATTTAACCTCACGATGAGGTTGAATAAGAGTAGCCGACTATCTCGGAGAAGTAAAAAGTCAACTACGCCATAGCTCCGGTTAGCGCAGCGAGGGCTAAAATACTGTGAAGGGGGCCCTGGTGCTTCACAGGCTCCGTTTGCGGTTAGGTTCTTATTAGACCCCCCTAACCATTCATTCGTAGGCACGGTAAGCATAAAGCCGCATCACACCGAAAATTAGGGGTCACCTGTATGGTGGACTTTTACCACTGGAACAGGCAATCCGTAATGCTATTCTTAGCCAGATAACCAGCTGCCGACACCACACGGCTATCTAGGCTGTTCGTGGAGAGAAGTTGACATTGACTTTCCGTCAACTCTCAATGTGGCCGAACAGCCTTGCTCAAGGATGTTCTCTGTATTGTGAAATATATTTGTAATTCTCGAATATCCCAATACCTAGAAGTTCTCCGTACATACTTGTTTTTTTTTCAGGTATACGTCTCGGAGTAAAAGATTATACACAAATTTGTTCCTGCATCCTATCTCATACTGTGAAGCAATTCACCCAAATGGTTTGTATTTCTTTTTGTACTCCAGTTACATCATTACTCCAGGAGCTATTTCAGACAATCTTGTGGAGGCATACTGGTTCCATTAAATGAAATATTTCATTTACTATGCCGCTTGAATTTAAGACCTCCTACACTTTTTCGGAATGTACGAGTCTTAACTCCATCCATGTCGTATAACCGTACAACAGTAGTAATGAAGTAATCCAATTTCAGCATTCGTAACTATTGGCCATATTGTATGTATGCCATACAACACCAACGAAAAAACAGGTCCATATTTACCTTTCCCTTTCCAGATTCATACGGTGCCGCGTCAATAAATGAAAATCAGAATCTCCAATAGCGGCTAATGAAACCTCATTCAGCATAATCAGATAACGAAGCCAATCATCCGACACCAACAACGGCAGCATCAGCAATGTGTACCAACTTCAGTGGCTTCCTAAAGCACAGCACAAGAGGAAGTCATGCCTTCCCACTATCTCCAACGGAAGATCAAACACTGCCACTTACAAAGCAATTTATTTGGCTTAATGACTCGAACAGCACTTCTGCGCCAAACAAACAGCCTACACACACCGAGGGCCCGTGCATAGTAGAGCACTCGGGACTGAATGAACGGACGAACAGATCCCCACCAAACAGCACATACTCATTAACTCTACACGCCGGAGTCCGGAATTGCTGGGCTTCGAATATTGACTGATAACACAACCACGCGGAGTCGCACGCCGAAATTCAGACACGCCAATCGATACACGACGATGATGGCAGCAACCGCACGACGAACAACCGAACTTCTTTTGGCTCTGATATCTCACGCACCGCAACCACACCGGTTCCGATCGCCGTCCGACACCAAACCTCCGTACGCAACATCAAATCTGATACTAATTTTTGCTTCCATTCGCAGCCAACGCTCGACGGCAGTGATAATTTACTTCTCTTTTCGGGGTGGGTTATTTTTCCTTTCTTGGAATCACGTACGAATCCGGGGGACGGACCACCAGCAACCACCAGCAGAGCCGAAGAACGTTTGCAGCGCACGGACGATGCTGTGTGTTTATTGGACTGTAAGTACCAATCGGCAACAGTCAGGCGAGGAGGAATCGGATGCGATAGAAATGAAAGCCCAAGGAAATGCGACCAAACATCGTTCGCCGGGCGTTCTCTCTATCGGAAGGTAAACAGCGCAAACCGTCACTGATTCTGGGTGATAGGTAAGGGAGGGTGTAGCTAAATGCAGCACAGAATATTGATTGGCTTTAAAAATTATAATTCATAAATTTAGTTTACAGACAGAACTATTTTATTTTGCTCACCAATTTTTTATTTTCATAAAAAAATATAAAAACATATAAAAAACATATTTTTGCCGAAAATATTTTTATTTTTCGATTTAGAAATTTGACGAAATTTGAATTATTTTTAGTTATTTATTTATTTATTTTCTTTCATTTCCTGAGAAAACTTCCGGAGGTAGTCCCGAAGAAACTTCCTGAGGCATTCAATTTAAAACTTCCGAATGAATTCCTGAAGAAATTTCTGGAGGAACTTCCAGAGGTATTCGTGGAAAAATTTCCGAAGGAATTCCAGAAGGAACTTTCGTACGAATTCCTGGAGAGACTTCCAGAGAAATTCGTGGAGAGACATCCGGAGATATTCCCGGAGAAACTTCCGGAACAATTTCTGGAGGAACTTCCAGAGGATTTCTTGGAGAAATTTCCGGACGAATTCCTGGAGGAACTTCAAGAGGAATTTCTGGAAGATTTTTCAGAGAAAGACTTGAAGAAACTTCCGGAGAAACATCCGGAGGCATTCCTGGGGAAACTTTCGAAGAGCTCCCGAAGGAATTCCTAGAGGATTTTCCAAAGGCATTCTTGGAAGATCTTCCCGAGGATTTCCTAAACGCATTTTTGAAAGAATTCCTGTAGGAACTTTCCAACGAATTCCTGGAGAAACTTACGAAAAAAATCCTGGAGGAACTTCTAGAGGAATTCTTGAAGGAATTGAGAGGAATTCCTAGAGGAACATTCGAGAAATTCCTAGAGGAACTTTCGGAGAAATTCCTAGAGGAACTTTCGGAGGCATTCGTGCAAGAGCTTCCAGAGAACTTTCTGGAGGAACTTCCGGAGAAATTCCTGGAGGAACTTCTAGAGTAATTCCTAGAGAAACTTCCAGAGCAATTCCTGGAGGAATTTCCAAAGGAACATCTTGAGGAACTTCCGGAGAAATTCCTGGAGAAATTTCCGGAGGAATTCTTGGAGGAACTATCGGAGGAATTCTTAGAGGAACTTCTAGAGGAATTCCTGGAGTAACTTCCGGAGTAATTCTTGGAGGAACTTCCGGAAGAATTCCTGGAGGAACTTCCGGGGGAATTCCTGGAGGAACTTCCGGGGGAAATCCTGGAGGAACTTCCGGGGGAATTCCTGTAGGAACTTCCGGGGGAATTCCTGGAGGAACTTCCGGGGGAATTCCTGGAGGAACTTCCGGGGGAATTCCTGGAGGAACTTCCGGGGGAATTCCTGGAGGAACTTCCGGGGGAATTCCTGGAGGAACTTCCGGGGGAATTCCTGGAGGAAATTCCGGAGAAATTCCTGGAGGAAATTCCGGAGGAATTCCTGGAGGAACTTTCGGAGGAATTCCTAGAGGAGCTTCCGGAGGAATTTCTGGAGGAACTTCCGGAGGAATTCCTGGAGGAACTTTTGGAGGAATTCCTGGAGGAACTTCCGGAGGAATTCCTGGAGGAACTTCCGGAGGAATTCCTGGAGGAACTTCCGGAGGAATTCCTGTAGGAACTTCCGGAGGAATTCCTGTAGGAACTTCCGGAGGAATTCCTGTAGGAACTTCCGGAGGAATTCCTGTAGGAACTTCCGGAGGAATTCCTGTAGGAACTTCCGGAGAAATTCCTGGAGGAACTTCCAGAGTAATTCCTAGAGAAACTTCCAGAGCAATTCCTGGAGGAATTTCCAAAGGAATTTCATGAGGAACTTCCGGAGAAATTCCTGGAGAAACTTCCGGAGGAATTCTTGGAGAAACTTTCGGAGGAATTCCTGGAGGAACTTCTAGAGGAATTCCTGGAGGAGCTTCCGGAGGAATTCTTGGAAGAACTTCCGGAAGAATTCCTGGAGGAACTTCCGGAGGAATTCCTGGAGGGACTTCCGGAGGAATTCCTGGAGGGACTTCCGGAGGAATTCCTGGAGGGACTTCCGGAGGAATTCCTGGAGGGACTTCCGGAGTAATTCCTGGAGGGACTTCCGGAGAAATTCGTGGAGGGACTTCCGGAGGAATTCCTGGAGGGACTTCCGGAGGAATTCCTGGAGGGACTTCCGGAGGAATTCCTGGAGGGACTTCCGGAGTAATTCCTGGAGGGACTTCCGGAGAAATTCTTGGAGGGCTTCCAGAGGAATTCCTGGAGGGACTTCCGGAGGAATTCCTGGAGGGACTTCCGGAGGAATTCCTGGAGGAACTTCCAGAGTAATTCCTAGAGAAACTTCCAGAGCAATTCCAGGAGGAATTTCCAAAGGAATTTCATGAGGAACTTCCGGAGAAATTCCTGGAGAAGCTTCCGGAGGAATTCTTGGAGAAACTTTCGGAGGAATTCCTGGAGGAACTTCTAGAGGAATTCCTGGAGGAACTTCTAGAGGAATTCCTGGAGGAACTTCTAGAGGAATTCCTGGAGGAACTTCCGGAGGAATTCTTGAAAGAACTTCCGGAAAAATTCCTGGAGGAACTTCCGGAGGAATTCCTGGAGGGGCTTCCGGAGGAATTCCTGGAGGGACTTCCGGAGGAATTCCTGGAGGGACTTCCGGAGGAGTTCCTGGAGGGACTGCCGGAGGAATTCCTGGAGGTACTTCCGGAAAAATTCCTGAAGGAACTTCCGGAAAAAATCCTGGAGTAACTTCTAGAGGAAATCCTGGAGGAACTTCCGGAGGAAATCCTGGAGGAACTTCCGGAGGAAATCCTGGAGGAACTTCCGGAGGAAATCCTGGAGGAACTTCCGGAGGAAATCCTGGAGGAACTTCCGGAGGAATTCCTGGAGGAACTTCCGGAGGAATTCCTGGAGGAACTTCCGGAGGAATTCCTGGAGGAACTTCATGGAGGAACTTCCGGAGGAATTCTTGGAGGAACTTCCGGAGGAATTCATGGAGGAACTTCCGGAGGAATTCCTGGAGGGACTTCCGGAGGAATTCCTGGAGGAACTTCCCGAGGAATTCCTGGAGGAACTTCCGGAGGAATTCCTGGAGGAACTTCCGGAGGAATTCCTGGAGGAACTTCCGGAGGAATTCCTGGAGGAACTTCCGGAAGAATTCCTGGAGGAACTTCTGGAAGAAATAAATATTAAAATGAAAAAAAATTAAAAAACTCCTCGCATTTGTTAAAGAATGTTTTGAAAATCCTCAAAATTATCTGATTTTTTTTTGCCATCTCAGAATATTATTTTTGGCAAAAAAATCCGAGGTGGGGAACATTAATTAATATTTGTATCGGTTTGTGGCCACGTGCCACAGCCTGATATGTGTAAGGACATAAACGGGAACCTTCTTACGAACGAGCGTGAGGTGATCCAAAGGTGGCGGCAGCACTACGAAGAACACCTGAATGGCGATGTGGCAGACGAAGATGGCGGTATTGTGATGAACCTGGGAGAACGAGCGCAGGACATAATTTTACCGGATCTCCAGGAAATCCAGGAGGAGATTGGCCGGCTGAAGAACAACAAGCTTTTTAAACACGGTAGTGAGGCACTGGCTAGAGCGCTGCACTGGGTCATTACCAAGATTTGGGAGGAGGAAATTTTGCCGCAGGAGTGGATGGAAGGTGTCGTGTGTCCCACCTACAAAAAGGGCGATAAGCTGGATTGTAGCAACTACCGCGCAATCAAATTGCTAAACGCCGCCTACAAGGTACTTCCCCAAATTTTATGTCGTCGACTAGCACCAATTGCAAGGGAGTTCGTGGGGCAGTACCAGGCGGCTTTTATGGGCGAACGCTCCACCACGGACCAGGTTTTCGCCATTCGCCAAGAAGTACTACAGAAATGTCACGAATACAACGTACCCGTCCACACATCATCTATTCATCGAGTTCAAAGCCGCATATGATACAATCGATCGGGACCAGCTATGGCAGCTAATGCACGAACACGGATTTTCGGATAAACTGATACGGTTGATCAAAGCGACGATGGATCGGTTCCCGAGCAGCACAAGTCAGACAAAAATGGTTGCAGCAACTTGATTGTGACTAAATCTGGTCACATATGAGTTGCAGCAACCTATGTGAAGCATGTGTGCTGCTAGGGTTGATGTGCGTAGTTCGAGATTCGGGGGCATTCTCGAGTCCCTTCGAAGCGCGCAGAGGGTTACGGCAAGGTGATGGTCTTTCGTGTCTGCTATTCAACATCGCTTTGGAAGGGGTAATACGAAGAACAGGGATTAACACGAGTGGTACAATTTTCAATAAGTCCGTCCAGCTATTTGGCTTCGCCGATGACATAGATATTATGGCATGTAACTTTGAGAAGATGGAGGAAGCCTACATCAGACTGAAGAGGGAAGCTAAGCGGATCGGACACGTCATCAATACGTCGAAGACGAAGTACATGATAGGAAGAGGTTCAAGAGAACACAATGTGAGCCACCTACCGCGAGTTTGCATCGGTGGTGACGAAATCGAGGTGGTAGAAGAATATGTGTACTTGGGCTCACTGGAGATACCAGCAGAAAAATTCGGAGACGCATAGTGGCTGGAAATCGTACGTACTTTGAACTCCGCAAGACGCTCCGATCGAAGAGAGTTCCGCCGCCGTACCAAACTGACAATCTACAAAACGCTCAATAGACAGGCAGTCCTCTACGGACACGAGACCTGGACGATGTTCGTGGAGGAGTTTGGAGTTTTCGAAAGGAAAGTGCTGCGTGCCATCTATGGTGGGGTGCAGATGGTGGACGGTACGTGGAGGAGGCGAATGATCCACGAGTTGCATGAGCTGTTGGGAGAACCATCCATCGTTCACACCGCGAAAATCGGTCGACTGCGGTGGGCCGGGCACGTAGTCAGAATGTCGGACAGTAACCCGGTTCAAATGGTTCTCGACAACGATCCGACGGGCACAAGAAGGCGAGATCAATCAGGTGGACGACGATTTGCGGACCCTGCGTAGACTGCGTGGTTGGCGACATGTAGCCATGGACTGAGCCGAATGGAGAAGACTCTTATATACCGCACAAGCCACTTCGGCCTTAGTCTGAATAAATAATAATCGGTTTGTTTGAAAAACACGGCATCAGACTATTTGTTTGAATTCTCCTAAGTCATTGTTTTGTTACATCATACTTTCTTGAAAAAAAAAACGATTCGAAACGATATGCGCATAAAATTTCTCATACGAATTGAAGCGTCCAAAGTTTGAGTTTGTTCGAAATTTTATTATCCACGGTACTCAAACTACGCTTCAATTCGCATGGAAAATTTTATGAAATATTTCGTCAAAATGTTTCATCAAGCTGAATCGAAAGAATTCATGGTTCTGGCTTATTGTTTTTGATTTGATACGTTTTAAAAAAACAAATCGTAACGATATGCGCATTTCACAAGTTGCCAACGGATTCCCCTATGCGATATTAGTGTAGCATTCCACTTTTCTGTGCTATATGAAAGCGTTCCGCACGGGAAGGAAGTGGGAAAGTAATCACGAAGAGTCGCCAAAGAACACGTTCAGGACTATGCTGCCTAAGTAGCACAAAGAATCATGATTTCATCAGGCAAGCGTTTGTTTGTTGTCTGCTCCTGCTTTCATTTCGGTCCATTAGGCAAGCTGGAAGCAATGTTCTCGGGGTCGGGTGGTGGTAGAACGCTTTCGGTTGTGATGATGTTGGCGGGGTGCGGTCGGTGGTCGGGTTATTGGCGGTACGGTCTTACATCTCGTTGCTCTCACTCGTGCTCGTCCCACATACTTTTATCACTCATCATCATCGTCGTTTTATTGTCTTGTTTCTTCTTTTATTGCTCTGTATGATGGGAGTGACACGATTAAGGGATCCGATTGAGATAAGGATGAATGGCTCTATATCGGAATGTTTATCGAGGTTAATATCTTACTCAGGGGGAATGTTTTGTTCCGCAGTGGTAATGTGAGAAATACACATTTCACTATTTAAACGCCTTGGCACGTTGGTCTTTATAGAAATAATAAAACAAATCAATGGAAAACAATTTAATTTGTTTCTTATTTTATAGACTTTTTCAGCAGTGATTTTGCGAAATAGTTATTGAAAGTTTGATCAATCGAAGGAGATGGATTTATATTCCATATGTCACCGTTGAAATAAGAGCATTGTAATCCCTGATGATACAGATATGGAACTGAAGTATGAACTATGATCCAGCAGTCTTTGACGAACAGATTATCTATAAATTTGTTTAGGGCTGGATGGATGCATACAATAGACGGGGCAGTATATGCAAAAGTATACCAAGATATACTAGGATTGCTTTTTACGCTGATGGATTTCGACATTGTTTTCGTCTACCTTAATTTTCACAACTTTTTTAATATCATCTGATTTTTCTTCGTTTTTTGTGTGTATCTTTCGTGGGATGTATGTTTCATTAAACCAGAAACAAGCAAAAATAAACCGTGTAGAAAGCGACCCAGTTTAGGTGGATCGCCCGGGAGAATCGAGAAGTGCGCGAAAACCTGAAGATAAACAATTCCGTACAGAGTTTTCCTGCGCCAGCAGTTTCACAATGAAACATCTTGACTCGATAAAAGTGAATGTTCATAAACATGTGAGTTATCTGAGTATTTTTTAACAAAGAAAAATCTAATGAAATTCACATTTCAGCTGTTATTCTCTGTTATTTTCATTGATACAGCACTACGAAGCATGTCCCAATGGCCACAGTGTTTCAAATTTGCGGCGATACAGCATTTCATCTGAGGAACAAACTACGAAACCACAACCGGCATTCATTGCTTTGAATCTTCGAAGATCGTCTTGCACTGAAACAGAGTAAAACTCCTTAACGAGGAAGAGGCGTCTACGAACATGGGAAGGCGGCATTGTACAATATCATCAACGTCGTCGCAATCAACATCATAGCATCAGTTTGCCAATGTTTCCTAATTAAGTTTCTTGGCCTGGCACACAGTCAGTGGCATAACCGAGCCACATTATTGTCGGAAGTAGAAACGTGCTACATTTAACATCGTGCGCTGCGCTAGAATAGAAAGTAGCTGCCTGGTGCCGGAACCACTGCTGCGGTTATGCACGGTGCTAAAGATGGAAGTATATTGCCAAAGATTGCGTTGTGATTTGGTGGTGTGGCAATTGGAACCCAAAACTAGTGAGATCGAATATAAAGATCCAACATAATTATTATGAGCAATCAAAGATGGCATACAAATTGATAATTCCGGGGAAAAAAGGGGAAATCTTCGGAATGCGGGACATTTTGCCTAGTTGAAACGTTTATCAAGACACCCGACGGAACAAGCTTTGACACATTTGCCTAATTAATTACGTTGATTAATTTTCCCAATTAACGAAATCTATTTCGATCACAGCGCGTTAATCAACGACCAGAAGCTTACCTCATCGTCGTGACGTAGTTCAATATTCCGGGAACCAGACCACGCGGACGGTTGGCAGTGAATTAAAGCCAACGGTCGTAAAACTTTCCGAAATACCGTTAGAGAACAAATCAGAAGCCGAAGCAATCAATCCCGGGGCCATCGTGAGCTCATCAAAAAGTTCTTCACCGCCGCGCCGCGCAAGCGATTGCTGAGCACAAAGCTGTCGGAAGAAGTGGGTTATGTTGGACTTTTCAGCACATCGCCAAGCAACGCGGTCCCCAACTGAACCAAAGACGATGATGATGGGGCTGGCGACGAAGACGACAACAACGAAGGTGTACAATTTCATCGCGCCAAGTTTTGATCGAAAAATCCCTTCTGGTAATTGAATATGGCGGGAAACGTGATCGGGACTGGATTTAGTGTGCTTAAACAGTAATTTTCTTCTCTGTTTATTAAGGCATTTACGATGATAAACATTGAGCACAGAGTACGACGACGACGAAGAGGACGCACACATCTCCGGTTGGTTGGAAGTT
Source organism: Armigeres subalbatus (assembly GCF_024139115.2). NCBI lineage: Eukaryota > Metazoa > Arthropoda > Insecta > Diptera > Culicidae > Armigeres > Armigeres subalbatus. Next base: position 179,163,113 of record NC_085141.1, on the reverse strand, counting down.
TGGAGTGGCTATCGGACGATAGTGCGTGAAACGAGAGACGATGATGCTACCAGCAACAACAGCGAGACGCATCAATGGAAGGAATTATGTTTCTAACGCTGGCTGGTTTTTAGTGCTGCTACTGGTTATGCGGAACCGTTCAATGGTGGGAATTGGGGCACATGCTGTATAAACGCAGTTTAGCTAATTATCAATAATGTTATATTTGCGTAGTGTCCGAAGATTCCGTTATTCGAAAGAGTTACTTATTAAAGTCTTCAGGTAAATCAAGAACTGGAAGTTGGGGCAAGTGTTAAATAATCAAAGTGTGTATATGAAAACCCGTAACCCGTAAATAATTGAAAAAGAAAAAAAAAGAGTGAAGTAGTTTAAATCATTGGAAAACAAAGTAGAAAATTGCAAAGAACGGAACCATCATCAAGTCTTACATGCTCCTTGATTTTGCGGATGACGTCGCCATTATTGGTGTAAATCGCAGAGCAGTCGGAGAGGCTTGATATTGAAAGAATATGTAGGGCAGATAATAGACCCTGTCAAAACTAAGTACCTTGTGGCTGGCAGAGAACAGGCAGTCCAAACGATATTGGTCCCGAGGTGGAACTGGACGAAATGCGATTTCAGGTTGACGACGAATTGTAAATACGTGTTGCGGCAGAAAGTAGGACGTTCTACGGTTTGCGTAGCCAGCTAAAGCATAACAGCTAATACAGACATGGATAAAACTAGCTCTGTACACATTGTTGATTCGCCCTTTAGGGCCATGACATGGACATGCAGACTATCGAATTCTCAAAGTGTTGGAGCTCATAATACTGCGTTTAATACTTGGCGAAAACGCAGCCGCATGAATCACGAGTTGTATCAAGTGTACAAAAATACAGACATGGATCCTTCCTTGTCTAATTAAGAAAAGCTTTCCGTGGAGTATCCAATAAATTTTAAGCTGGAAATATCGTGAAGTTTTCCAGAAGAATAACACTTTTATGGAAAAATTCAACATATTTTTTCAGTAGAACTCATTAGATTCTGGAGAAATTTAAAGGATGCTCCAATTTAGGTCATGAAAAAAATCCGGAAAAATCCTAAAAAATATCAAAGAAATTAACGTAATAAAAAATAGCGACGTCAATTCACGCCACTGTTGCTGGCTTCAATGCACTATGGTCCAGGATACAGTTTTGCGCGGAAAGATGCATTTGACGCCAAAACTATATTTTTTAGAAAAAAATGTTGTTCTACAAAATTGTTAGAAATAGTAAGGCCATCATTATGGTGCTATCAAAAAATAGGGTGGCCCACCATATGATAAAAAAAAGAAAATATTTTTTTTATTTCTCGGAATTCTAACATGATATGTTTTACAAAGTTGTAGCGCAGCTTATTCCAATAAATTTTGCTAAAAAAGTTTTTTCTGTAGCTCTTAAGTTGGCTGATTAAGAGCAATTTTACCTAATTGGATTAGGATGTACCTCAAAAAACAGTATTTTTGATCTACTTTTTTTGTTTTAGATTTCTCGAAAAAGTCGACTTCGGGTGACTTTCAAAGTTAAAAAAATGCAATTTTTGATGGGTAAATATGCTTAATATCTTTTTCCGATCAAAAGTTATAATCGTTTTTCTGTCAAAATTACATTTTTTTTATAAGTTGATATCTCCGGTTAGGGCAGACCAAACAAATATATTTTTTATTATGTCAAAAAATGGGATAGGGACACGCCAGGTATTTTCGTCTGTTCGTCATAGTCTCGTAAACCAATAAAACAGACGCTTTTTTGTAAAACTCATCCGTACCAAATCGTAAGCTCATGAGAAACGTTCTGCTATAGTGGAGTTCTAGCAAATGTACGTTGCTTTCGTTGGGTTGAGCCCCTATGACGATGGACGGAAATACCTGCCGTATCCCTATATGTTATTTTGTTTTATCTCAAGCCTTACCAATTTTAAATTTTAAGTCATGTTTTTTCAAGTAAATTGATATAACTCGACAGCGGAAGAAGATAAAGGCAATGCTATTATAGCAAAACAAGCCCCAAAATCCCCAAAAGTCTTCAGAAGGTGACATTCATAAAAATAAAAAAAATAAATGAGCAGATCATAAATATTGTTTTTTGAAGGACACCCTAATACTGGTAAGTAAAATTGCTCTAAACGAGTGAACTTAAGAGCTACATAAAATATGTATATAGCAAAGTTGATTGGAAAAAGCTGCGCTACAAGTTTGTAGCCCATTTTATGTCACTATTCCGCAAAATATAGAAAAAAGAAAATTTGGCATTTTTATAAAATGGTCCACCCTATTTTTCGATAACTCTATAATAAGGGCCCAAGTATCCAGAATAACTTTGTAGAACAATTTTTTTTGCTTAAAAGTATACTTAAAAGTAGAGCTGTAGATTTTTATTTTTCATTTTTCACGAATGTCACCTTCTGAAGACTTTTGGGGCAACGCGTGTTTTGCTATAAGAATATCGTCTGTATCTTCTTCCATTGTCGAGTTATATCAATTTACTTGAAAAAACATGATTTTAGTAAAATTGGTGAAACTTGAGAAAAAATAGATAACATATCTTAAATTTTTTGACATAATAAAGTATATGAAGTGCTCTTGAAAATGCCGTGTGAACATATTTTTTGGTCTGCCGTAGATAACAACTTTTGCAAAATTTGAATTTTGACTGAAAAACGGTTATAACTCTTGATCGGAAAAAGATATTGAGCATATTTACCCATCAAAAGTTGCATTTTTTTGAGCTTTAGAAGTCACCCGAAGACGACTTTTCAGGAAATCTAAAACAAAAAAAGTAGATAAAAAATACTGTTTTTTTAGGAACACCCTAATCCACTTAGGTTAAATTGCTCTAAATCAGCTATTTAAGAGCTACCAGTGAGCGACACCAACGCCGTCAATTTTCGGACCGGTTCACATTCTTGATTCCTTCTGTTCTCTTGTTTCCACCTGTTTAATAGGTCATGGGCCAACGTGTTCGTGGAGACTCGAAGTTAGATTTAACATTTTCAAGGGCGAGCAGGGTTGTTATATATGTTTGAGGTATCTGTTGAACTGTTTTTGAAATTCTGTCGGTAATTCGATAAGCCTCTTTAAACAATTTAAAAAAAATTACCGCTAATACAGGGCTTGGACAAAAAGGTTGAGATAGGCAAAACGTTGTCCAAATTCAAATCAGTGATAAAACCAGGACCATCGGACGCAGAAACTCTTCATCATCTAGTTTCTGGGGCAAGCATAAAATATGATGGAAGTAAACATCACATAAAACTACAAGCAGAGGTTTTAGATGGAGACAGAACACTGCTTCCGATGGTCCCGGTTCAATCAAAATCAGATTATTCTACTTAAAGCTATGCTGATTTGAACTCCGACAATATTTTGCCTACATCAACCATTTTGTCTAACCCCTGTATTTACACACACAATTTATATTAAAAATAAATAAAAAAACAATAATAACATGACAAATAATATTTAAAAAAAGAAGCCAAACTTTCAAAATTTTGAGATTTTGTCTAAAATCCTCGATAATTTTGAAATATTTCGTAACGAGTTTGATCGGAAAATTAAAAAAAAAATGAATATTATAAAAGAATCAGAAGATTGGAAACACTTAAATAATAGAAAATTTAAGAAATGTCGAAGAGAAATTTCAAAAAAGTCATAAACATTTTCTTTCACAAAGTTCGACCTATAATCAAAACAAAATTTAAAAATCAATCAAAAATTTAAATGAAGAAATCTCAACTGTTCTACTTTTTTCTTTAAATTTAGTCTAAACCCGAAAGGCTTGCTTGCGAGCAATTGAATAATTTCATAGCAAGTGAAATAAACTAATTCAAGAAAATTAACAAAATCCCAGTCAATAATTATAAAAATAAGAGTGGAGCCGGCCTCGGGCTGAACGCGGAGGTGTGCTCTGGTCCGGAAATTGTCGGCGGCGGCGCTTCCGTTTTTTTTAATTTGATAAATTAAAAAAATACCCCTTTTTTAATATTAAATATATTTTTCAGAGGATTCTTCGGAACTTCCTCGAGAAATTCAGCATTTTTTTGGAATTCAGGCTCTTCGTAAAAATCGAAACTCCCATTGCAAATTCTTCCTCAGAAAATACTTTAGAATTTCCGTGAAGAAGTTGCCGGAATCTCCATGAAAAATTCACTAAAATCATTTTTTTTATTTTCCAAGGATATTCTTTGGAATTTCCTTGAGATATTTTTTATGGAATTTCCTCAGAAAACTCTTCTATCTAGGGAAATTCTTTGGAATTTCCTCGGCATATTCTTGGAATTTTTTGGATTTTTTTTTTAAATTTATCGTAAAGTCCTCTGTACATTGTTTTGTTATTCACTCAGGTAACTTCTCAGAGCTTACAACGCAAATTCTTCGGAAATCCCATGATAAAATTCTAAGGAATTTCTTCATTAAATTCGTTGGAATTTCGGCAGCTAACTATTCCGAATTTCCAAGACAAATTTCCTGGAACTCAGCGGCGTGACGAATTGAAAAAAACGCGCACCGATGCAGCGGCGGCTTAACTCCAAAAACTATCGGCGGTGGTGCAAACAAATAACTGAAAGTCTCTCTAATAAAAATATACGAAAAAAATTGTTTTTTTTTCAAATAGATAAGGTAAATATAAACACTTCTAAGAGCCATTTGTAAGACAATTATTTCAAATGTTCGAAAAAACTTTTTAAAAAATTGGCTGAAATCGAAAATAAAAAATATTGCAAAACAAAAAAAAACAAAGAAAATAAAAAAGGATTTTGTTGCCAGAAAATGAATGTAAAATACTTTGTCAAATTTACGAAAAAAATCGTCGACTGTTTTAAAAATTTCATCGAAATGAAAAAGAATTTTGAAAAAGAAAATCATTTTCGCATTTTCAAAAACGCTAAAAATAAAAATTTTAAAATTTCATGACAAAAATTGCGGACTTTAAAAAAAAAGTTTTGTTAAGTTTAATAAATTATATCGAATCTTTCAGGAAAATAATAAAAAAAATTGTCTACATAATTCGTCGGAATTTAGGATTTCCCTAAATTCAGATCAGAATAAATCTTTTTTCTCAGAAATTTTGCAAATTACATAAATATTGATTTGTTTATCGGCTTTATTGAACGGCTTTCAATTTGTTGATTTTCAATTCTCTTTCAATTATCTACTCCCTCATACTTTGAGTAGAACTGACCGATAAAGCCGATAAACCAATCATTCATCGCAATCACGGTCGTAAAATCTGTTTCAGTTACATAATTATATTTAAAGACATTTAACAAATTTCATGAAATCTTGAAAGAAGTCGTAAATCATTTTGTTTAATATTTCTTTTTGTATTCTGTCGTGAATACGAAAAGGTTTCGAAAGAAATCAAAAAATAGATCAAAAATGATAAGAACAAGCAAATATAAAAAGAACAAAATCCTCGTGAATAATGCCGATACAAATTCTACTCGCCTCGGATTTTTTTTCTCAAAAAAAACTTTAAAAAACTCATCGAAAATTTTGAAAACTTGTCATAGTAAAAAAAATCATCAGAAGTATCACTGAAAAACTTGAAAAAGTTGCCAGAAAAAACTCAAATTTTGCAGTGTCGCCCTTTTGAAATGTTGGTGCGGATTTGACAATTGTTTCTTAATATGGAAAGCAGTATAAATTGATCAACATGGATCATTTTGTTTACATGTACGGCTCTTTGCTCCGTAAGGTGGATAACTCTCAATCCTCATATAACTAGTTCGATTCTGTATCTGTTATTTTTTTACTCTTTTGCTAGAAACGTCCTTCTGTCGATAGCGCAATTTCGCAGGCAGCATATTTTCGTTTTGTTGTGTATTATTAAGCAGTGACCGCTGGAACGCATGGATGGAACTAATATGTGCTTGAGTAGAATCACCTATCGGATATGATTGATTCAAGTCTATTTCAGGTTGAACTAATAATAAATATTGTTATTTATAAATAATTGCAAAAATATCGTTGATTTGAATCAGAATTCGATTATCTGGCTATAATTGTTCCTCATTTGTTGGATGGCATCCTTAACTTCTCTCAAGGCGGGGGCTTGTTGGTTTCCATCATCCGCCGAACTGCTGGAGTCGTCTCATTACTCATTACTAGAGGCCTTTATTACTTGTAATCTAAGCACTCAGCGTCTGCTATCTCCGTCTCGGTCTATAGCGTTCTACGTTCTGGCGGGTCCTTTGACATAGCGCAATCGTTCGCGCTGCGTCCTTCTCCTACAAAATCTGTCAGCACTCTTCAGAATCTGTCCGAGTTCAAACCAATCGATGCACGACACGTTACTCTTCGCTACGTCAACAATGGCCGCTCTAACTGTACTCTAGCAGGTCCGAAAAAGGGCCCCATTGAGCTTACCATCTTTCGAAAACACTGGAAGAACACGGAGGGTGGCCAATTCGATAAAAAATCGCTGAAATGTACTCTAGCGTATTTGTTTTGCAAAATCATGATGTTGGACATGTCGCAAGATGGGTCCCACGATTGAACGAAAAGTGGCCACTGCCCCAAGGAAATCAGATCCTGACAGTACCCGGAGGGTGGCCAATTCGATCGAAAGTCACCGAAATGTACTCCAGTGTACTTGTTTTGTAAAATCATAAAGTTTGACGTGTCGCAAGGTGGATTTCGAAGCTGATCTGCAATTTCTTTCGGGAGGGAGGTAACCTCAATACTCCCCGGAATATATCCGAAACCATGTCCATTCCACAAAAATTGGCCTCGGTTCCTAAAACTAAAGGAATTTTGTGATCGATTCCAAAAGATTGCTTAAAAATCCGTTAGAAACCGGCTCAGCTGCATGGTTTTGAATTTTGAGTTTTGCCGTAAAATGGGGGTAGGAGACGTACGTGTTAAGGAATTATTCGAGATTTTAGTGAATTTGTATTCAAAAGTTTAAGTCACATCAAACATTGTGCTGTTGATTTTTTTTCAAAACTTTAAAACATGGATGAAACATAAAAAAAGATTCGTCCACCTTTTTTTCCAAGTCTTTCTTGTTTTCTAATACACAAACCTTTGTGAATGAAATCATGAATGAAATGAATAAAATTTTGGCTTATAAAATTCGGAAAATTTTAATACAACCCTTGTATTGAATCTCACTGCTTTAAAACTAAAAGAAAATATCAAAAATTTGACAAACATAGTCAGATTTTATTTAGACCGTCGGAAATTTGGAACATGTGGAAATTTTTGATAGTTAAAAAAAGTTTTTTTTTTTAGTTTACATCGAAGACTGTAAAAGAAACAAGTTTGAATAATATTATCTGAGATTTAGAGAAATTATCATAGAGTTTTTTATGTTTCCATCAAGAAATGAATGAAATTTACATACATTTGGGAACATAAATCCACCCCATTGCACGGTATGTTACAATAAGCTGTTTGCCGTAGGACAACAGAAGGGCTACTCTGTAACAACAACGCCATCAGCATCAGCATCACCATCATAAGTAGCATAATAACTACTGTGTTCACTCGGTCGGTCGGTAGCAGTAGCATATTGCGCTTGGAGCAATGTTCGGAACGCACGGGACGCTCGCCGTGCCAACTCCGTTTGGGAAGGGCTAAATGCGATCCCTTTTGCTTACTCTTCAAGTGGCGGTAAGCGGTCGTAAATTAATAAGAGAATAGATTTGATATTCCCGTGAAATCGAAGAAGTAGAGCTCCCATCAAGTAAAGTGCGTAAAATCTCCGTAAAACCGAAGGTGAGGTGAGGCATGGTTTCTTGCAAGGGTTTCGCTTAAAAATAGACGAGTTTGAAACACAGCAGCAACGGCAGCAGCACTTACATAAATAAAGAACCACTTAGGTGCCACGTGCCTCTGCAGTGCAGGTCCCCAAACATCCAGCCGCCCCCTGAGCTCCGATCGTTCATCGGTGTTCCGGAAGGGAAACACGCAATTTATGGAAAAAAAAGGGTGCACAATGATGAAATTTAATTAAATTAACGAATTGAAACAGTGAATCGTTAATTCGACGCGTTTTTTCCTGGTGGTTTATTCTTTTATGCGCATTTACTTCGGATGGATTGCTCTTTTGTTACCACATCAAAAAGCATTAGTTGCTAACGACCATGAGAATTTTTATTCTTAAAAGAATGGTAGTTTTGATATGTCAGAAATCTTTCTGAAGCGTGAACGAGAAGCTTTATTTCTATTATTTATCATTCATATTTTCAACTCGAATAAGTTAGACAGACAATTGAGATATTGTGGAATTTCGACAAATGAGTTTGAATTAATGATCTAAAACATTTAAACTTTGTTAAAAAAAATGATCAAATTGTTTGCACAGTTGAGGGTAAGAAAAATCATGAGAATGCACACGTTTAGCCAGAAATGGAACAATACTAAAAACAGAAAGCAGCATGTTCCTGTGGGCGGATGTAAAATCAGTGAACAGAATAATTAAATTGCGAAATTTGTATTGTGCACTCTAACACACTAAACCAATGATATTAAAGTGAAAGTTGACAACGCCGTTGAAGGTTTTTACGCAATCTCGTTTACTTACGACTGCAACTCCAAGCCTTTTTTGTACCATCAAAATACGTCAAAAGCTCCTGACGGCGGGGCGAGTGATTCGTGCATTAATCCTCCGAACCGGTTGTTTGTTATTATTTCCATATAAACTCGCTCTCTGGGTTCTGGAGAGGCACCTCGGCTTGCGATATAACGATGGGATGGGTTCGGTGATTTTATGCATTTTTTTCGGTTTGATGATGATGTGCTTTACCATCGGAAGCGCGGTAGCATACTCAAATCATGTGGCCCGGCTTCACGTGTCGGACGGATGTCGCTCCTCTACTGTTTGTCAAAACAGATTGATTGAGATGTCACGGGATTTATAGTGGTTTTACGGTAACATAATAATTGAGAATTTCCAGCGGGATTGGATGCTTGTTGCGCGATTTCGGGGACGAGCGGATTGGTGTGATCGTTGGGTGAAATTGGTCGGGGCTGCTGGTTGAGCTGAAGTGATGGACTCCGGTAGATCGGATTACTCTCATTTGAATGAGAGCCGATTTCGATGCGTGAGCTGATGGTGCGTATCGGGTTGAATTGTCAAGCGTGGATTGGGAAAGGGATTTGGAATCAGTTTTTGTCACCGTCCATGATTAAGTGGATATTATAAACCGTTAAGAGTAATCATTGGTTCGTTCTAGAGTATCTATAGTGCATTGTGCACTTTTATATGTTTTTTGAGATTATTATAGGATCTGTTGTATTTATGGTTAATGGATAGAAACACCGGAGAAGGTAGGAGAATGGGAAACTTCTCACAAAAGCTAGCATTAACATCTTTAAATTCGATTTTTTGTTTAAATGTTTCGAAATAATGAATATTTTACAAACTTCTTACTACTTAGTTGCACCGAATGTCTACACTTTTCAATATAATCAATTATACCATGTACTAGAAAGAAAGACTAGACAGAAATGTTGTTACCAATGAAATTTGGAAGAATTTCCATTCAAAGTCTGATTTTAGGTGCTAGTCACACTTATAAACATAAGTTTATAATTTGTCTCCAATCTAGGGATTATGTCGTATGATAATGTAAAAAGATTGGTTTCAGCTGTATTTCTCTTCATGGAGTCACTGAATTACTTATTTAAAAACTTATTACTTCTTTCTCGGAATAACCAGTACCATCAGTCACCACAATTTTCGATTCCATTTCACAGCTGCTAACGGAAGTTTTCACAACTCATTATGACTAAACTCCCAACCGTCAGGTTCGTTCCTATTCCGAATGCAAAACCAATATCAAAGTATAATTAGTTAAAAGTCTCCCCGCAAATAGCGCCGACTGACTGCCAACAATCTCTCGGCGAACCAGAAAAGTTGAGAGCACTCATAGCCGGTTGACAGAAATTAAAATTCTCCCAATGAAATCCTCCCCCCTGTAGCTGCAGCAGTCATCGTGATCTCGGCACAACCAACCCCTTCGAAGGAACTTTTTTTTCCACTACGCTTTTTAAACGGAACTGAGCACCGTTGACAGACAGAGGGATGTATGACAAGCGTGTCTAATTCAAGTTTAATTTTATTTCCCACAACCATTGATCCGAGGGAAATTAAAATTCCTGTCACCTTCACAATATTTACCGTCCTGTCGAAATGGTGCAATTTACTGACTGACTGGGCGAACGGAACGAAGTACATGGCGTGCAAGGACGACCAACGCGCGCCGTCAAACCGGGAAGGAAACAATGGATACCAAATGACCCCTTTTTTGCGTCGCCGCATCACCGTTTGAAAGTTTGTCCTTGCAGTTTGTGACAAGGACCGGCCATCGACGACGGACGTTGCGGGATGCAACCAGAAAAAAAAAACGCAGCGGAAAAGCATATGAATGCAATGCAACGATGATGATGGTCGCTTGTTGGTAGTGGGTTTTTATTTCTGTACTCCATGTTTTGTTTGGAGAATTCTGAAATTCTGATTATTCATCAACGTTAATGACGTGATCATCAGAGGGGAGGAACGAAAAAGTTGAACAGAACACGAAAATTCCATTTCATGGTTCACATTCTATCGGATTACTGTTCCCGATTATATTTGTAGTGGTTGCCCAGGCTTACGGTTCACTAGTTCTTGGAGAACATTTGTTTCGGGTTACCCATCATAATCTTTTTTTCGGAAAACTTTTTTTTATTGATCTTCAAGTTTGTACTATATGGATGAGCTCTTTATAAAAAACCTTTTTTTCTATTTTGTTTTCTGACCTGCACAATAATTCCATATGAGTACGAATTATTTCCCTTCTCCTTTATAACACTAACTGGAACGTTTAACATTAAAAAAAAATTGAGAACGCCTAAGCCTAACGAGCACCACGCATCAAAAACTCGCCAGGATTAGGGAGGTTCCCCCTCTTGAGAGGGAGAACCGTTTTCCAGCAATTATACGGTACGGAATTGCGGAGTCACCCTTTCGGCTATTTACTTCTGCCTGAGCTCATAACTCACGGTCATGCAGTCAGTCAGTGGATGCGGAAGCTCGCCCCGGAGGTGAATCCTCGAATATCCGTCTCAAATAACGGAGAGCATGAACCATATTTCCACAAGTCATTATTCACGTAAACACGACGATGGATGGCGGACTGCGTGCGAACCGAGTTCCGAAGCCGCACTACCACTCGGAATTGAAAGAGCCACAAGGCTTTGGCATGAATGGAATTATTTACATATGAATGACCTCCCCGCATGCGAGTGTGTATCGTTCTTCAGCATTTCCTCGTCTAAACCGCTCCGCTTTATCCCGGGCGTTGTCTATCTGTGTTTTCGGGATGTTTATTCACTTCCTTTCCTTCCACGTTTCTCATCTACTTTGCATCGCTATCTTTGTTTCGTCCCATATCTCACTCGTCAAATTAATAAATGATTCAGCACCCAAGCATAAATAACATTTAATCTCACAAATTAATTCACAACAAATTCGTTTACATTTGTACTTTTTTGTTATTGCTACCGAAATAAAGAAAAGCGTTGAAATTGAGAACGGTGCCGTTGTGAATGCGACTCTCGGAACAGAAAGGCTTTCCACTTCCCGTCCCTAAGCAAACAATTTTTTGGATTCATTCGTGGAGTATGTGACTCATTGAAAAGAACGTCAGCCTTACCGTCCGTGAGTGAATAGCTTTTTCTCTTCGAGAAAAAAAAAGTGCAAATAGAGTAGAAACACACCCCGGTACAGCCTTCAAGAGCCGTATCTTTTCTACTTTAAGTTGCCTTGTGTTTTTTTTATCTTTTCTGCAGTCAGATTATTGCTACTCAAAGAAGTGCTTAAAATTTTTGAAACGAAGAAGCTCATCATTCACGGAAGAGCTGCTTGGCTTGGAATTGTATCTACCGCCACCACCCATTGTGAAACGTGTTTATTTTGTGCTCGAAATGAAATACACGAATTGTGGTGGTTGTCTTGCCTGTTCTCCGGTTGGCAATGGAACTTTCTTTCGAAAAGAGGAAATAGGATTGAAATAAAGTAATTGTACAAATTTGACGGTCAAAGCTGCTCCTTTGTGGGGTTCTTTTCTTTTTGCAACATATATTTGGGCGGAGAATCGGAATACCCGACAGTGACAGTGTATGAAACTAAATTTTACGACATGTTTAAAAAAAGAATGCTGATGGGCCATTGCCATGTTTCGTTGCATTATTTAGGGGGAAACGGTTTGAAGTCGAGCAAAACGGGCCACTGCTTTTGATATTCATGGAGTCTCTGTGTGGAAATGTTATTTAAAATAATCAGTATCTCTGTATCAGTATCTTGTCATGGGTAAACTGAAATGTTCTATCAGGAAATCCAGGAAAAAAATATATTTGTCGGTATTTTTAGTACAAAATCAATACAAACATGATAGCCGATTTGGCCCCTCAAGAAGCCATGGAAAAATGACCCCAGTGGATCTTCTTCTTATTGGCATTACATCCCCACACTGGGACAGAGCCGCCAGCTTAGTGTTCATTAAGTACTTCCACAGTTATTAACAGCGAGGTTTCAGGTCGTAATTTTCCTCAAACCGAGCAAATGCCTGAATGCGATGATTCATTTATAGTCTTTTGCTTTCTTCTGGAAAATGCATTCTTTGAAATAAGGGATCGTATCTCCCCTTGTCTTAAATCGAGAAAATGCCTGAATGGAAAGAATGAGTCATACCTTCTCGTGTATTCTTTCAGGCAAATGCATCCTCCAAAGAAGAGATCACATCTCCTCTTGTAAAAAACCGAGTAAATGCCCGAATCGAAAGAGGTAGTCTTATCCTCTCTTGCCTTCTGCCGGGCAAATGCATTCTTTGAAAGAAGGTATCATATCTAGCCTTGCCTTAAACCGTGCAAATGCCTGAATTGAAAAGTGGAATCATATACCCTATTGCCTTCTGCCGGGAAATGCTCCCCTCAAAGAATGGATCATATTAAGGCTTCCGGAAAACAGCAAATAAAATACTAATATCGTGAAATATTACTTCAAAAATAGTTTGGGATGAACATTTACACACGACAATGTTTTCAAATTATCAAAGAGTTGCCGCAAAGTCTGAGAAAACATTCTTTTCAGTTGGAAAAGCGTTCGACAACACCTTCTGCGAAACGTTCGCCAGTACCGACGATGATGCTGATATGCTTTGCCTAAAGAATGAGTAATTAATTGCATTTTATTCGGCAACTCGGCCGTACGAAAACCCTTTTTTTGTTAAATAACTTGACTGTACATATGCACAGCACATGTTTCGAAATGGACAAATTTATATGAAATTTGCGAAAAAGAATCCACGTGTCTTGGAGGGACTCGAACCCTCAACCTCCTACTCTCTAGATACTGTGGATATACAACAGTAAAGCACATGTGAGATTGGACAAATCAAGCATCCGAAAGATATTCAATTTTCAAAAAAAAAAGAGCTAACCGCGGTGGAGGTTGGTACTCGGATTCTGATAGCTTTTCCGCAAACGTGACTTTTAAGTGGTCTTGTTATGTAGGGGTTATCACGCCTATCAATTTGTCTATTCGAAACATGTGCTGTGCATATGTACAGTTAAGATATTTAAGAAAAAAAAAGAAAAGAATGGGATTTGTATTGTCCTGATCAGGGAATCAATATTCAAGGAACGCCTAACAATATACCCTTTTGTCATCACCAGAGTTTGTTACTGACAAACGCACCTCGCAACAAGCCTTTACAAGAACCCGAACACAATGTGACAAGAATCATTTGCCTTGCAATGCCAAATATTTCGGAGAATACGATGCTATTTTTGTAATTTGTAATTTTTGTAAAATTGATTTCCTGGTCCTGATGAGCTCCACTATGTGCTACTTTTAGAGCTGTGCGCCGCCGCGCCAGCGATTTTTATGCGCCGCCGCCGCCACCATTTTTGACCGGCGCGCCGCTGCAATTTTTTGACCACCGGTGAGTTTTGGGTGCGCCGTTGAAATAATTCAAGTGCCGTAGCCTGGGGGTAGTTTTAGGAGTTAATCCTCCTCTCCCAAGAAAAACTATATACACTAATTATATACACTTATACATTTGAAAATTTTGGCTGCGCCGCTGAAAAGATCATATACAGTCAAACCATTTTTGTCATGTCATGTCATGTCAATTTGTTGTTAGGATGCAAAAAGAATTTCTGTTATGATTTCTTGTTTTTCATTTAATAGATCTTCAAATTCTTTCCAATATTAGACTTTTATACCTCCATTATTTGCAAGCAAATACGGGCACGCCAGTGAGGAGAAAAGCTTTTTTACAGACGGGTCAAAAATGGATGACTCCACTGGTATCGGTGTTTTCAACGTTTTTCATAGCGCCTATTTTAAGCTCAAAGAGCCTTGTTCCGTGTATACTGCTGAGCTAGCAGCTATACACTATTCACTCGAGCAAATCGCACCGACTTCACCGACAGTCTAAGTTCCTTGGAGGCTGTTCGGTCAATGAAATCGGTTAAGCACTCAGCGTATCTTCTGAATGGGATACGGAAAGCTTTGAGTGCCTTATCACAACGGTCTTACACAATCACCATGGCTTGGGTCCCTTCTCATTGCTCGATCCCGGGAAATGAGAAAGCGGACTCTTTGGCTAAGGTGGGCGCTATGGAAGGTGATATTTAGGATCGGAAAATCACGTTCGATGAATTTTTTACATTAGTTCGCCAGGAAACCTTGAACAGCTGGCAACAGAAATGGACAAATGGGGAGTTGGGTAGATGGCTGTATTCAATTCACCCGCAGGTGTTGAAGCGTCCATGGTTCAAAAAATTGAATATGGGACGAGACTTCATTCGAACCATGTGTCGTCTAATGTCCAATCACTACACTCTAAATGCACATCTTTTCAGAGTGGGGCTCTCTGAAGGAAATCTCTGTGTTTGCGGTGAGGATTATCAGGACATCGATCATGTCGTGTGGGCGTGCGAGGAGCATCGTGGCCCCAGATCTGCGCTAACTGAACATCTCCGGGTCCGAGGAAAACAACCAAAGCCTATTAGGGAAGTGTTGTCGGGCCTTGATCTAGAGTACATGTCCTTGGTCCACCAATTTTTTCAAGTTGCTGATGTAAAACTGTAATCATTGTCTGCCCATTCCCTTGTCTGTCGTACCCCATATCGAATGTCTTCCTCTTGTTGTACATTTCCATGTCTGTTGTTAATCCCTTCCGTATGTCTTCCTCTCGTCGTTGTCTCCCAAAAAAGTTTGTTTGTCCCGTTACAGATGTAAAAATGCGAGGAATGTCAACTTTGTGAACATCAGCATCGTAATTACTTAAGCACCCTAAAATCCTTTTCTTTCCTCCTAGTATTATTGTATTCCCTAACCTCGACTAAACCGCGAGTCTTTCGGTTCCCCAAAAATAACACTATGTATAAGAATCAAGAAATGTATTGTTAAACTTGATTTCGGCTCCGTAACGCTTCACGGAAAATGAGCCTTCCAAATAAACGAAAGATCAAAAAAAATTAGACTTTTATGTACAGCACAGGCCACTCCGGCCTTAGTCTGGTAATAAATAAATAAAAAATTCTTTTGAATATGATACATAGCAATCCAAAGACCCAAATGAAATTAATTAATTAAATATGTTATTGCCAGGTTCATTTCAGGTCTTCCAATAATTTCTTGGAGTTAAGGCTTTCAGATCTCCACGAGTAAACTAATATTTTACGGTCTATACAGAGCCGTAGCGTGGACTCTCAGCGCCCTTGGCGAAACCGTTATTGGGTGCCCTTTACTTTCATGCATGTTCGAATCAAATAGCAGGATATGAGCTGGGATATTGTTAAAATAAACCATTTTTTGCGTGGTAGATTTAATTAATTAAGCCTCCATATCCTGCATATGTTCCAATAGGTGCAAGGTTTAAAAAAAATGTTCAGAATTTCTAAAAACCTCTTTTCTAAAAATGTCAACGAATTGCTTAAAGAGCTTGAGCTTGATTGACTGTCCGTAGTTGCTACTTCATTATGACCAGATCAGCTGTTCTTGCACAGAGAACCAACAAATGTTTGCTTGGGACTAGCATCCCATTTGTTAGGTCATACTGGCACCTGCCACGTCAGAATGCAAGTCAATGTAGGGAAAGGGGAGGAAATGATGATATAATCACTCGCCCACTGCAAGCCGAATATACCTCTGCACTTGCCACGAGTTTATACGGAATTTATTGGAATTTTTGGGTTAGGTTCGAGAGGCAGAGGTTCGTCTTGATTAACGAGCTACCAATGTTATAGATAGAAGAAAGCAACTGATGGAATTCCTAATTGTATGTAGGGTATGAGCTTTTAAGTTCATTTCCAATTCTAGCAGCTACTGCTAGAATAGTCAAGTTGAAAGTATAGGATAGTAAAAGTAAGTAAGAAAGTATGGAAACGGTATGGAGGAAGTTCATTCCCAGTTCTAGCGATTGCAAAGTAGGAGAATGGAACGGACCTGGGATTGAAGCTGATTGAAGGGATTGAAGGATGTCAACGAATTTCTTAAAGAGTATATTAACGTACCAAAATAAAAAATAGATCCGGTAGAGAGTGTGTTACCGACAAAAAAAAACCAGAATTTCTTGTTGTGAATTCACACACTAGTGTATATCTTCTTCTTCTTCTTATTGGCATTACATCCCCACACTGGGACAGAGCCGCCTCGCAGCTTAGTGTTCATTAAGCACTTCCACAGTTATTAACTGCGAGGTTTCTAAGCCAAGCTACCATTTTTGCATTCGTATATCATGAGGCTAACACAATGATACTTTTATGCCCAGGGAAGTCGAGATAATTTCCAATCCGAAAATTGTCTAGACCGGCACCGGGAATCGAACCCAGCCACCCTCAGCATGGTCTTGCTTTGTAGCCGCGCGTCTTACCGCACGGCTAAGGAGTGTATATAGCTAGGCCAACAAAATCCATCTCTCAGGTGTTCCGGTCAGTGGTTGGGTCACTATCGGACGTAGCCGCATCAAGAAGATTCCTGCTTTGGAGTGGATCGAATGACCTTCGGAATCGCAGGTCGGTGGTTTGAAAGAACTATTGGACTTGGTAGGGTGCTTTCGACTGGATAATATGTAATCGGAAGTTGTTAAAATTTATTGGCCTAACCAAGTCAACCAATGCCACCAAACTACCGATAAACCCACTCTAGGAATTGATATATTTTGATCAGAATAGGTTCGGAATTAGTTTTTGGTTGGTTCTTGATACGACTTGGTCCAATCGCTATTCCTACATTCTATCAATTCTCTCCAAAGTTGAATTTCATTTAAAGTCAAGTAGATTTACTCGGAAGTTGACTTTCAATGTCTGAAGAATGAAGACGTTGTTTTTTTTTACTTGCCCGACGTTTCGGCCGATGGGCTGTGGCTTTTTCCAAGGTTCGTATAGTCTATTGTCTATCGTAAATAATTGTATATAAAAATCTTTGTTTGCCAAAAAAATCGTTTTGGTATTACCGCAATATTAGTTTACTCTAAGAATCATTATGGTCGAAACTAAGGTATGGTAAAATTCAAGTTCAAGACAGCAGCCAATCAATCACGAACGCGAAGCTTGTCGGAGTCCTGGTCGGAGTCAGTGGATAGTACTACCGAACTGTCAAAAAAGTTCATTCGACAAGTACTGAATTCATTCGTATGACGTATAATGCTGCAGAATCTCAGTCCTCATCTAGGGCTTCTTCTCCCAGAAACTTGTTCCATTCTTCTTTTCATTTGTATTTCATGTTCCTTTATATTTTCACTTTCTTTTTCATCAGTTAAATGATAAAAAAAAAGTCAATGAAGATGCTCTCTGAGTCGATTTTCTGACACCTATATCAGTTATTGATGAAAAGATCCTTTCGGAAATAAGTCAAACGATTGATTACGGATGTAGTCCTCGATGGAATCGTCTGTTAAAAGGTGGAATCTTAAACACTTTGAACCGGTAAATTTGAGAATATACCAAGGTTTTTTACACGGTTTGATTTTAGCCTAATGAGACCCTCAGCATCAATAAAATAATGAGTTAACCTCACCAAAAAATTTACCAAAAATCCAAGAAAATTTAAGTGGTATCCAACCGCGTAAAAAAAACCTTGATGAGATTTATTATCATATCCCATAGAGCAATTCTGGATTTTGGCGCCCCCTAAGATTAAAATCAAGGACCACACCCACCTTGATTTCTGATAGCATAGGGGTTTCAAAAGAAAAACATGAGTATCACTAGTGTCCAATCTACGATGTACACCGTAACTATGCCATGCTATGTTTATGAAATTCCCCGAACTCTGCCATCAGCGATCCTTTTCCAGATGCTCTGGGGATTCAAGACTCCTCCAAGAATTCGGGAGCTCCGTTAAGAATTTTGGACTCTTTAATTCTGAGAAAATTTCTTTTGCAATTCGGGAAAATTCTTATTTCAAGAATACAGTGTTATACTTTCTATAGAAGCTCTTGAGAAATCTCAACCCACGAGTTCTGAGCATTTACAGCTTCAGAAATTATGGGAAATTTTTCCCAAGGATTTCAGGACTTTGTCCCCCTGCAGACTGTATTTTTTCTTTAATTTTAAACAATTTCTCTAGGACACTAGGAAATTCCTGCTCCATGGACTCTAGGAAACTGATTTTCCATTCATTCTTGGTTCTTCCATCTCGAGGAATTCTGAGGATTTCCTTCCTCAGGAGGTCTGAGAACTTGCCCATTCAGGAATTATGGGGAATAACTCCACCAAAAGTCTAAATAACTGCAGCACCACCCTCCCCCCTCTTACTGCAACACAGGTATTTCTTTTTCAAAAACTCACTGCAAATCTTCCCCAGATATTTTGGAGAAATTCTTCTTTCTGGAATTGTAGGAACATGTTATGCAAGAATTGTGGAATACTCGCCAGCTACTCTACAATTACTTTTAGCAGCGTACTTTCGAGGCACAAATTAACAGAAAAACTGAAGATTGATATGTCCTGTTTCTGATTGTTTCTGATTGCTGTATTATGAGCACATTTTTTCCATATTTGTAGATATAATAATTAGATTTAGGATACATTTTTATTGAGAAATGAAAAAGAAGAAATATAAATAAATAAATATTTCTCCTACAAGAATTCCTTTTTCAGAAATTCTCCTAAATACTCATTTAGGAATTTTGCCCCTCCAAAGGTCAGGGCAATTCCTCTCGCACGAATTTTGTGGAATCCCTCTTCCAGAAATTAAGATGAATTCCTCCTTAAGGAATTTGGAGGAATTTATCCTCCGAGGATCCAGGTGAATTATTCACCTCATCCCAAAAATTCTAGATTATTCTCTCTCTCTAATAACTATGGGGAATTGCTCCCTCACGAATTATGAGGAAGTCTTCTCCTATGAATTATAGGAAATTTCTTCTCCTTGTATTTGAGAAATTCCTTCGATAGGACTTCTAAAAAGTTCCTTCTACTAGAATTCCAGTGAATATGTGGGGGAAGGGTGGTTTATACTCCCAGTTTTTTAATTCACTCCAAGAATTCGGGACTAATTTGCGATTTGGGCGTAACTTATTTTATAAACAAACATTGGAAGGCAAGTTCCTGCTAAAGCAAGCATTCCCTGGGAAACCCTCCGTCAGGTGAATGAATAAGTTTTGGAGAAAAACGCTTGAATTCTACGGAATCCGTAAAACAAAGTTTGTTTACAAAATAAGTTACGCCCAAATCGCAAATCGGTCCCGAATTCCTTATCTATTCGGGGTTTTGAACAAATTTCATTTCGTTTTTTCAAAACAAATCTTGGATGCATTTTCACATTGTATTTCTGAAGGATTATTTAATGGCGTACAATATAAATTATGCTTATTGCCATTAATGCAAAAAAGTATTGCTCGTCACCACCGTAGAAATGATAACAACTGCGGCGTGACGCCGGTTAAGCCGCCGCCGCCGTTTGAAAATCGCGTTCACGCCGCCGCCGGTTCAAAGTGGATCGGCGCACAGGTCTAGCTACTTTCCCGCACAGTCCGTATTCTTCCTTGATAGATAGGGTTAAGGCAGGTATTTTCGTCTTTTCGTCATAGTCTCGAAAACCAATAAAGGAGACACTTTTTTGACAAACTCATTCGTATAAAGTCTTAAGCTCAGGAGATACGTTCTGCTATAGTGGAGCTCTAGCGAATGGATGTTGCTTTCGATGGTTTTAGCCCCTATGACGATGGACGGAAATACCTGCCGTGTCCCTAGATAGAAATCTCAGAAATTCGTTTGCATTTGCAAGGTGAAATTTGTTCGAACGTCCTGGAGGAAATACGTTCGAATGTCAAAGAAAAAATTCGTTCGAAGTTATAGAGGAAAATTCGTTCGATTTTCCAAGATAAATTTGTTTGAATTTCCAAAGGAAAATATGGTTGAATTTTCAAACAGATATTGAATTTTCAAAAGGAGTTTTGTTCGAATTTTCAAACGAAAATTCGTTCGAATTTTCAAACGAAAATTCGTTCGACTTCCCAAAAAAAAATATGATTGAATCTACAAACAGATATTCGTTTGAATTTTCAAAAGGAGTTTTGTTCGAATTTTCAAACGGAAATTCGTTCGAATTTTCAAACCAAATTCGTTCGACTTCCCAAAAGAAAATATGACCGAATTTCCAAACAGAATTTCGTTCGAATTTACAAAAAAAAAATTGATCAGATTATAAAAGAGAAACTCGTTTGAATTTCCAAAGGGAAATTCGTTCAAATTGCTAGTACGGCACCATTCGAAATATTGTACTGCGAATGGATGAAGACGAACGAAATACATAATGCCGCCGTTTTCTCGAATCGAAAGCAAAAACGTACGAATCGAGAGATTCGATTCGAGATGCGCAATGCCACCAATGGTATACTGCTACTATCGATAGCTTCTATCGAGAAGCTGTGTTTTGGTGATCCCATCAATTGCGACTGTTCAAGGGCTGTGTTTTGGTTATCCCATTGATTGCCAGAAAAAAACCAACGTGCGCCTAGTTGCGACATGGCGGCCCCAAAGTACTACTCGTAGCAGGCACGTGGCGATCGCTGATCTGGGTGAGAATCAGCCGGCGACGGAAACGTTGATAGGATCTGAGAGCACAAACAAAAAACCTTCACCTGAAGGTTTTTCAGGTGACAACTTTAGATGGATCTGTTCATTATTCAATTGTATTGAATTTATCTTTTTCTATCTCTGGGATTTTTCAGTCTTTCGGGGCACTGCTAATGTGTAACACTAGTGGCAAGATTCTAAAACTATGTCAAACGTTAATTTTGGAATCTTTTAGAATAGGTATTAGGTTTCTTTTGCTAGCTGGACTCACTTTTACGATATAAAGTGCGTATTCATGCGGTACTTTGTGTCTCGAATTCGTCGTATTTCGCTTTAAACTGTTATAGGGAATTCACATAGTTATCTTCATGATGAAAATTTTGCTAAAGTAATACGACTCACACTTCTAATTAATTTCGAAAATTTTCTTCGAAAGCTCAAACGAATTTGTTGTAAATTTGAAGATGTTTTTAGGAAAAGGGACGAATTTCCTTTTGGTAATTCGAACGAGTTTCTTCGTGGAAATTCATTGGGAAAGTTGACTTAAAATCTTGGATCTTAGAGTACTACTGGATGAAAAACTCAATTTTGCTCAGCACATTGCAGTAACGACTGCAAAAGCATACGCAGTGCTTGGTTTCATAAAGCGCAATACGCAGCAGTTCACCCACGTTTATAGTTTGAAGTCACTCTACTGTGCACTTGTACGGAGTTTCGCTCTTCTCCTTCTGCCATGGAATGATCCCGTTCGTTTGCCTTGGTACATCTGCCAACTTTGGCTAGCAGGAGGATTCTCTTGCAGCGCTTATTCGTGTTTGACATATTAAGCAGCATCTTCGACTGCTCGGAACTGTTGATCAACATCGATCTCAACGTTACGGCTAGAAATACTCGACGTGCAGAATTCCTTCGTCTTCCTGTTCATCGTACTGTTTTCGGGCAAAACAACCCTTTCAATGTTTGTTGTCGTCGTTTTAACGAAGTGTCTGCGAAATTTGATTTTAATTTCTAATTTTCGAAAGGAAATTCGTTTGAGTTTCATGAAGGAAACTCGTTCGATTTTCTAAAGGATAGAATGTAAGAGTTCCAAGAGAAAAATCGATCTAATTTTTCGCGGGAGGTTCATTGAAATTTTCAAATGGAAATTCGTTCGAGATTCCAAAGGAAACTTGTTTCCATTTCCAAAGAGAAACTCTCTCTAATTCCGGAAAGAAAGTTCGTTTGAAATTACTCCAAATTTCGGAATAAGAATTTTTCCAAATTTTCGAATGTGAACTTTGCCGAATTTACAAAAGGGAATTCGTTCGAATTGTCAAAGGGATTGCTTTTTCGAATAAACAAAGACATTCCTAGGACTTTCCAAGGGAAATCCTATTTTCGTATAATATACAAAAAATTTCAAACTTTCACGGGCATTTTTTACAATTTTTTTATTGACTTTACACAGGAAGCTTCATTCAATTTCTGCGAAAATCGCTTGAATTTCCATTTTTTTAAAGTCCAACTAATGATGGAAAAAGATGGGATTCTATTAATTAAATTTGGGTTGCTAATTTCATGAAATAATTCTTTTGCTGCTTAGAAAGGTGCCATCAATACGATATACGATACGATTATCAGAAAATAAAAATGAAACATTGCACCAAAACAGTTTTAAATCTTTTGAACCACCCGAAATTACATCAAAAGCATGTTTAAAATATAAAGCCAAAACATTTGTTTAATTATTTAATTTTTATGGAAGACAGTGTTGTCCTACACTCAAGGCAAAAAAAATCTGCTCTTTGATTTTACTCCATCTAAACGATTTTATAGTCTCAACTAAGTAAGTTCAACTAATAAAAGGATATTTGAATTTTCTAAATGTCATGGCAAACTGTCAAAAAAATGCACTCCAGAGCAGCAGGAGCGCGCGCGCTGAAAATACACTCCAGTGAAAACACTCCAGTGTATTTTCAGTGCGCGCGCTCCTGTGGCTCTGGAGTGCATTTTTTTGACAGTTTGCCATGACATTTAGAAAATTCAAATATCCTTCTATCAGTTGAACTTACTTAGTTGAGACTATAAAATCGTTTAGATGGAGTAAAATCAAAGAGCAGAATTTTTTGCCTTGAGTGTAGGACAACACTGATGGAAGATCTTTATTTTAAATCGATTACCTTCGATTTTGTCCAGGACGGCACATCTTGAATGGCGGATGACGCATATAAATTCGAAACTCCGTTTTAACGGTTTTTGTACTTTTAAGTTTAACTTGTTACAAAAGCTTGTCATAAATGTAAACAATGCACTGCTTTATTTATCAATTGTCCGATTATCTATTTGATGGTATTTGTCAATCAAACCCTCTTCAGAAATAAATTTTCAATGCAACAACGGTAATGGTGATGCAATTGTACAATCAGAAACCGAACCAATTTTCTTTTGTAATACACACCTCCCACTTGAGATTTATCGAGCATAATGGAGCATCACACTTCTCCATCTTTTGTGCCATAAAACACAAAGTGGTACTTATTATGCATGAATATGGATCCCCACAGACTTGAACAACCCTCTCCGTATAATCCAGCTTAACCGAAAGTTCCACATAATCTTTTCTTAGTGCCAAGGTGCTGCTGTTGCTGTTGCTACTGCTGCCGTGCTGCCACAGAAAGACAAAGCCAGTATCTATGTGTCTATAAAAAGTCACATTTTATTTGAAATATTATGGAGTGCACTTTGACGCGTTTCTTGGAGTGAGAACTATCGCGCTTGAAACTGCATGCGGTGCTCGCTGACTTTTATGAACGTACATAGTGGCAGTGAAATTAATATGCGCACTGGAAATCGTTTGTGCAAGAGCTCCCGCGAAACTCGACCCAACTTCAATAGTTGGTGATTGCTGGCCGGGGCAAATGATCCCTTGTTCTGCTCTCGCTTGTTCCAACTGATCAACTCACGGAAGGCAGAACCAGCTCGAGGAGGTGTCAGGCGCGCACTGTAAAATAATGTGATTGAGTAAAGGAAACTTTTTCCAATACTACGGAAGCACGACCCCATGGTGCGATAGAGTTACAGTCCTTGTTCAAAGTGATCCGGCGTCATCAATTTAAATAAACTTTGAAGTATCTCCTTGCACTCGTTTGAATCGTTTTCTGCTGATAGTGGCGTGGCACAAAATTTCAATCGGATTCGATTGATGGGTTTCGACAAATAGCATTAATAAGAAAACACAAATCCATTCAGATAACACCGACTAATGGGCTTGAGCCCCGAAGGATCCGCAATTAGAGGATAAATTTTTCGCGCTTACGAGGATTCGTCTCCATGCTCCCCCATGGGTAGAATCGTGGCCATATCATTCACGCTGGCTCTAGTGCCTCCTTCGAAGAGCTTAATTTGAAAAGGTGCAGAAATATATACACTTTCTGCGACTGTCAGAGAAGAATGCGAATATCCATCGTACGCTCGGGAAGAAAAGAAGCAACGCATTTCTTGCGTTGCGATGAATAGAGGAAGGCTCATCGTCTTTATGGAAACATTCTGGCCCGAAGGTATTTTAATTTCCTCCTTGGAATCCCCCATCCCACGTTTACCCCATTTCCATTCAAAAGTTCTGTTGATTCTGAGCGGTGATCGTGATGACGGTAGAAAGTTTCCTTTTCTTCATTTGCGCTCTACGGAGTACGGCACCGAGTGGAGCTGGCATGGGAAGAGGAAATTTGTCTGCGCCAGCCAGCGCACCATAAGAACTCCGCTAGGGGCGTCAGCAAGTTCTCTCCAGCAAGTGCCAGGTCGAGTTATGTTTCAACAGTTCGTCGCCACCATTATTCTTCCTTGTGTTTTGCCCGCTAGCCAGTTGTTAAAATGTTCACCGTAAGGAAGCCTTTGTGTAGTGCCAAATTGAATAACATTTCGCTCGCTCGCCGCCTTCTCACTAGCAGATTGATTGTACCAAGAAGTTTTGCGCGCCCATTATCTGGAGGAAATCTTTTCATTTCCCACTACAATGCTGCCAAAGAATGGATGGAAAGTGGTCCTAGACATTGTTCTGCGGAGGGAAATGCCACGCAACGTTTCATCAGAGGCAATATCTTGATAAATTTGCTACTCACCCGGCACCAGAGAGGGCAAACAAACCACAGGAAAAAAAAAAATGTAGGTAGGTACCTGAAATGGAAAAATAATTATAGAATTAGTTAAAAAATGAAAGATAAATAAAAGCAGAAGGCTTAAATTTTTTTAAATGGAACATTTCCTCAAAACATTTTTAAAAATGACTAAGTTTGATATTTTAAAACTGTGGATTGTTGACTTTGCATCAACTCGATTGTTCGGCAGTGAAATAGAAATTAAACAGATCTATTGCTTTGCGGATCCGAATAATCGAAAGGAATGCCATTTTTAATATTGTATAAAGAAGGGTATGAAACTAGCTGCAATATCGGCAACATAGAGATAAAACGTAATGTTTGAAATAGGCAAAATTATGCCAACTTTTAAATCAACATCACTTTACAAAAAAAATTTTTTTTTTTTGATAATGCAATAACCTTTTGACCAGAAATACTTAAAGATCATCGGAAATTTATGACAGATTTACTATTTGCATTCAGTATTGTTCTGAAAATAGATTTTGGAGAAATCCTAAAAGTTGAACGTGTATCCTACGAATACTGAAAAAAGAGCTTTGCAATTAATTTGCAATGCCGTTCTTACCAGAAAACCATATTAGCGCAGAGATTAATTTGATTGTGAACAGTTACCAAGATGTCTAGTAGAGTGATTCAAATTTTGACTTTTTCACTCCCCTGTGCTTAAACGATTGTTTTTGCTATTTTAATAGTCCTCCCAAATTTTTAGCTGATTTAGATGTAATTTGATTGTGCACGTGCCATTTGAAGGTTATATAAAAATTACTATGAGAATTGCCACTTATGTAAAGGATCGTTTCGTGAAGCAGGCCGGAATCTATTTGAATATATTTAACGCATCGCTATCATAGAATAGATCCTAAGCTGAAAGTCAGTTGTTGTTGCGAAGCAATCTGACTTTTGTGAGCAAAATTATAAAGAAAGCAAAAATGTTCATTATTGATATTGATGTTATTCTTACGTGTTAAATTGAATTTCCCACAATTCAGTATTTCCCTAATAACTTTTGTTGCCAGTATGAAATCGTTTAGCAACAACGACGGTATTTTCCCTTAATAAATTTCCTATATTGCTCATGTATTCATACATTTTTAGAGCTTAATGGGCAATGATGGGGAACGGTTTTTCACAAAAGTTGCTGTTTTCTTAGTAATTTTCATACATGCTTCAAATTGCTTGTGCTCAGTCAAATTACATCCAAATTAGGTAAAAATTTAGGACGATTATTAAAATAGCAAATGTCATCGTTTAAGCATAGGGGAGCAAAAAAGTCAAAATTTGAATCACTCTGTCTAGCCACAATGCACATCTTAACGAAAAGGGGGCGATAGAAGATCCTACTTCTGAAAAATCTTAACGTGAAATATTTCATGCATCTACACTGTAGTCAATTTTAAAGCGGAGGATACATATCGCGTGAAAAAACGCCTCAAAAACCGCATTAATCCCGAAATCCGCGTAAAAAGCGATCCGCTTAAGAAAAAACGTGATAAATCCACTTAGAGGTGTTGGTATTTACACTACAATTTGATATTCTAATTTGCTATAAGCGCCCTAATGGCAGCCTGGTCCGAAGATAAGCAACGGGCTCTGAACAGATCATTACACACACCAAAGCGCTCGTTAAGTGTTTTGATACCGGCCAGACGATGGACCTCAGAAGTTCGTGTCCTGGGAGGAGTGTTGAGAATCATCATCAGGAACTTGTTTTGCACTCGTTGGAGTTTCAGATAAGGCTTTTTAGCGCAGCTATCCCAGACCGGCATGTCATATTCGATCACGTGGAGAATGATTTGCTTGTAGACAGCAAGCTTATCTCTTATAGACAATGACGACCGGCGGTTGATCAAAGGGTATAGTAGTTCCAACAAAACGTTACACTTTGTCACCGTCTTGTCAACCTGTTGTCGAAAAATAAGCTTGCTGTCGAGGGTCAAGCCAAGGTAGTCGGCCTCTTCAGCCCATTCCACAGTCGTGCCATTGAGGATGATCTTACAGTCCCAGGCGGAACATGTTTAGGGGATTTAGAGTGGGAAAAAATGATGACCTGGGTCTTCGCCGCGTTGATACAGATCTTCCAGCTGGTGAGGTATTCTGTCAGTGCATCCAGGCCTCGTTGAAGTTTTACCACTAGCGCTCTGATCACCCTACCTTGGTAGATGATGGAGGTGCCATCTGCGAACAGAGACAGAATGCCGCCTTCTGGAGGTTCTGAGCCCATAGTCCGATCCGGCAAATTTTCAATACAAAACAATGGAACACGATTCTGCGTCGAATGCAAATTGTTGCGAGCAAATCGGCTGAGGGTAAGTGCCTAAAAATGAGTAAGAATTTTTCTTGTGGAAAAATGTGTTTTGGCCATAACTCTGAATCCCATAGTCTGATTCGGCCCATTTTCAATACATGCATGCAGCTTGTTGCGAGCAAATCGGTTAAGGACAAGTGCCTAAAAAATGAGTGAGATTAGTTTGCGCACACACATACACACACACAGACATCACCTCAATTCGTCGAGCTGAGTCGATCGGTATATAATACTATGGGTTTACGGGCCTCCTATAAAAGTTCGCGAACATATAGCCTTTACGTATACTTTGTGGACGAGAAAGGCAAAAATGATTTGTATGGGAAAAATCTTACATGAGGGGAGGGGGGTTAAAAAACCCCGAAAAAAAGCTTACTTAATTAGTGTACGGCCCCCGAGCAACAAACAGGTTCGTATGCGCTGCTGTCACGAACTGGAATGCGTGTGTGCGATTTTCCAGAAGTGGTAAGATGCCTACCCCAGAGCAGGTAGACTCGGCAGGTGTAGAGGATAGGAAACCGGATCCGATCCGAACACAAGGCTTGCTGACGTTTAATCATATTTCTCCTATACCCGCACAAAGAAGATAGGATTTGTTTTCATCGGGAAACGCTTCGGAAACGTTTCCCGTTTAAAACAAATCCTATTCTCTCTGTGCGCTTGCAAGAGAAAGATGATTAACATCAGCCAGCAGCCCTTATAGCTCTTAAAGGTCGGGGATAGGACGTTGAGGAGGTTACGATTTGCAATACAGGTACAGGCTATAATGGCCTCCCCAATGCGGAGACGAATACCCCTGTTGCTGGTACTATGAGGCTTTGAACGGGTTTAAATGTTGAAAGGTTGAAAGGTGATCGCAAGGACCGACCCCTGGGTACGCCAGTGTCCTCCTGATAGGTTCCGGGAGACTGATTTCCAATGACAGCTTGAAATGATCGCCATTCCAGAAAATTCCGAGCAAATGCCAGTATGTTGCCCAAGAATCCTCTTTCGCTGAGTTGCTGCAAAACTAGTGGTGTCCAGGTTAGATTCAGCGTGTTTACCCTCCTCCAAGGCATTCTGAAGGAAATCCTAGAATATATATCCCCTAGAAGTTTCACCGAATGTCCCTTTGGAAATTTAGACGCATTTTCCGTAGCAATTCAAAAGAGTAGCCTGCGGAAAAACAAGTTGAAAATAAAAACGTAAAAAGAATGCTTGCTGTACACAGAACTGGTGAGAATTCGCGTGTGATTCTTGGCTAAACGAGCCCCGAGTCAGAGTGCGTCGTGTTTATTAGAATCATGATTGACATCATAACTTGTACCCATCACGGTTTTATGCGTTTTCTCTGCCATTCATTTCACTTCAAAACCGCTTTATTGTCAACAAACGCCCATATAAAATCCTGTCATGCCACTTACAGTCCTTCCGCACCGCACTCAGCGCGGCAGTACTGTTTGATGCGGAATATAAAGCCAATTTATCAATACACTCTTTTCCGATAAATTTGTCGTTCATCACATTTTATGATGAGTAAGTAGCCCACCTTAGGTTTGATGGCGTAGAAATAGACGAGGTATGACTCGATCGGCGGCGGTTGTCTGCAATGTTTTATTTTCCTCGTTGGTGCTCGCGATGATGCGCTCTCGGTACTGCCGGTCATGATGATGCGATGTCACTATCAATGTAATGCGGTTGGTTATTTTCCACACTTTACTGCCATTACCGCCAACATTTATAATAGGGGTTGTCAATAAATTACGCAAGGCCAAATTGGCGATTCCCTTCGTCCCTTTTAAAAAAAATTATTTATGGAAGATGAACATTATTTGTATAAATTAATGGTCTGGCAAACACTCCCTCTCCCTAACGGCATTATGTAACTTGTGAATGGACACATACTTAGGAAGCGTCCACAAATTACGTAACGCTTAGAGGGGGGAGGGGGGGTTGAGCGAAGTGTGACGATCCATACAAAATTTTCAGATGTTTCATACAAAAAGTGTGACAAAGGGGGGAGGGGGGGTTGAAAATGACCAATTTTTGCGTTACGTAATTAATGGATCTTCCCTTATGGTGATGGTGCGCTAGCTGTCGGTGATGGTCCTGTCATTATCATTGATAGCCGGTAAGTTGAAATGATGACGTTTGATTGAGTGAATTGGATGGAAGACCACCGGAGATGGCTGTGACGCTTGTCGGTCATCAACAATGTCGTGCAATGCTTTGGACAATTTTGCAGTAATGCGCGGCTGACAGAAAATCTGTGTTCAGATAGGGTAATCGTACCGATTCTCTGTCTCACTGTTCTCATTTTAAGCGTAATCAAAAACCGAGGCATGAAAAGCTAAAAAAATTGATTCTAACTTCTAACTATTATTAAAAGTTTGCTAATTCATTTGCACAAAAACAGTGGTTTTGAGTCAGCAGTTTTTCTACTTATTTAAGCAGAAAGGTCACATTATACAATCACATCACTGCTCTTCATTGTAGAATTTGGCCTTTCCGCTGTAATTTGTAAAAAAACTGACTGAATTTCACTAACTTTTGTGCAAATGAGTTAGCAAACCGTGATTGAAATTAAATGAACAAGAAAATCATGTAAACTGTAGCACGGAAATGCGCAATGAGGCACCTGATCTCCTTCTATTCCTAATGCTCACATTATCCGACAATGTACAAATAATCAATCTTATGTATCCATGTGGTTATCAAACTTTTTGTTGTCAATTCTAATCGTATTCGATCTTCAAACATCACATTTTTCAATATGAAAGTTCATCGGAAAATGCCTTCGGGGCTCCGTTCGCAGCGTGTGCGTGTGCATGCGATGTTTACTTTTGCTTTCCCGAACTGGTGGTAACCGCCATCCAATTCGCGGTTCTGGCGGGAACCAAACAAATACCAACGACCCAGCCCTGCACAAGAGGATATTGAGTGGAGTATAATTTATTGCCGCCATCGTCCGATTTTGATGACGAGCGCCGCGCCGTGCTGCAGAGTCAGTCAGTAGTGAAGTGTGATGCAGTATAGTGCGGTGGTCGGTAGCAGGATGATGGTTCCTGATAACGAGCGCGGCCCGGTGGGTCGGTACCGCTCGATATTGGATTCGTGCTCGGCCTGGCGGCGAGGCCACCATCAGCAGCGAGGGCTGCGATTTTATTGAGTGGTTCGATATAATCTGCTGCATGATCGAGGGCTGCTTTATTGACTCTATCGCCTCCAGATGTGAACCGAACATGTTCCCGGCGTCATCCAATTCCATGATGTTGGTTGAAGTCGAGTATATGACGATGGCGGTGTATGGAAGGGGGACATCCATTATAACCGACAGTATATTTATTTTCGATTGCACTTGACGTTACTGAAGCACTTCCACTGTCACGCCATCGTCGTCGGTCGTCGACGGTGGTAGTTTGATAGACGAACGAGGTAACAGCTGTTTGAAATTTTGTCGTCAATCGTCTCGCTCGTTATACATACAGATCTATTCATCATGGCGAGTGCAGAGATGATCTGTTTCTGAATGCCACCATGAAAATCATCATCTTTGCTCTGACAGGAGGTCCTGCGGAATGACGCGAAAACTGAAGATGAATGGGATCGAAAACATATTTATAAGTGGCAATAAATCTCTCAGAGTACATTCATTGTTGTGGCGTTCTTCGAAAATCTGATATTTTGAGGTTAAGATACTGTGACGAAAATAAGCATTCGTTTTTAATTATCGCGATTCATTAACCGCAAACGTACGACTCAATGCAATTCTATTTTCAGTGTTCTGAATATAAAATGAATTTAAAATCGATTGTTTCTGCCACATGAAGCAAATGGCTTATCAGTCGTTTCCAATACTCATCACGGGCTTCATACCTAATCGGACATTCCACTACGATTCACAAATATGGACAGCTTAGCACTATTTCCGCTTGCTATTTCAGCAAACCGGTTGCGGTTTCTCACCTACCGTAAACCACATATCCTTATCCAGGAAGGTATCCGCCGCACGACAGCATCAGACGACATAGCCGTCGTCGGTCAGCGAGAAAGCATAACAAGCATCCCCGTGCGAGCAAACCAGATTTATAACCGCACGCACACTGGGCGGTGGATCGGAATACGATTCCGATTTGTTCCTAGGTATGTTCGGGCTCATCCGGCCCGCAAATAGCCCGCGGGAGGCGGAATGCGCCCGTGAATGGAAACGAAAATATTTGCCCGGATATTGTAATGTAATTTGCGAATTTATGGCATTCGAACCACTTCGCGAAGCTCACCGTTAAATCAGACATAATAAACTCAGTGGTATTTTGTTGATTTCAGCGACGACACAATGGATTTGCGGCTTATGGCGGGTGGCTGACCGCACATTTTTGTTTCAATCAGCGCAACGTGACTTGTGATCCGAAGACCGAAGCGAGGCAGCGCTCTGGATGCTGCCGTTAAATTTGAACAAGTTGTAAATATCAGAGAAGAACCTTTTCTTTTGTATTGTCTTCAATATTAGTTTTATTCAATATTACCATTTGGCTATGGAGTGCAATTTACGTACATCAGCAACATGAAAGAATGTTCCTTTGAAAACTATTTGGTTTTAAACTTACCCGCAGGCTAATCATCTAATTTTCCATAGATCGGTCTTAACAAAACCAGCCATTTTGTTCACCAAGCTAAGAAGGGAAATTCGTCTCTAATCGGCATACACAGTCTGTGCTTTTTCCTATAGAAGAATTCTGGGACGATTTCGAGGAATTTCGTGTTATTGTATGATTCCGGGAGAATTCTTGGACGACACTGAGAAGGATCGTTGGGTGAGGATCCTGGAAAATTCTGGTAAAATGTATGAAGGATTTGCAGAGGATTCCGAAAGGATTTCAGGAGGATTTAGGGAAGATTACTTGAGGATTCCTGGAGGATTCTTGGAGTATTCCTGGAAGTTTCCTGGAAGATTTCTAGGGGGTTCCCAAAGGAGTTTTTTTTTAGAGATTTTCAAGAGGATTCCTGGCGATGTCCAGGACGATTCCATGAAGCCACCGCTCTGGTGAGTTTTTGTGAGTTTACAACAGAATTCTTGGCGTTTCCAAGAGAATTCCTGGAGAATGCCCAGCAGATTCTTGGAGGTTTCCAGCAGGATTCCTACAGGTTCCCAGGCGAGAATTCCTAGAGGTTTTAAATATGATTCCTGTGGCCTCGCTGCGCTAACCGGAGCTATGGCGTAGTTGACTTTTTGCTTCTCCGAGATAATTCAGATTATTCAATCTCAACTTGAGGTTAAATAAAAGTGGGGTTATAAATATGTGTTTTACTTAGTTTCTCAACAAAATTGTCACCTAAATGGATTCGCATTACGCGTTTTTTTACTGTGTACTCTGTGTTTGTCACCTATAAGGATTCGCATTATGCGTTTTTCACAGTGTACTCTGTGTCTCGTCTTTGACGTTCGTCTTCGGCTACTCTTGTTCAATCTCAACGTGAGGTTAAATAAGAGCGGGGTAATGAATATGTTTTTACTTAGTTTTTCAACAAGTTGTAACCTATAAGAATTCGCATTATGCATTTTTCACAGTGTACTCTGTGTCTCGTCTTTGACGTTCGGCTTCGGCTACTCTTGTTCAATCTCAACTTGAGGTTAAATAAAAGTGAGTTTATGAATATGTGTTTTACTTAGTACTCTGTGTTTGTCACCTATATGAATTCGCATTATGCGTTTTTCACAGTGTACTTTGTGTTTAGCCTTTGACGTTCGGCTTAGGCTCCTCTTGTTCAATATCAACGTGAGGTTAAATAAGAGTGGGGTTATGAATATGTTTTTACTTAGTTTTATAACAAGTTGCCACCTATATGGATTCGCATAATGCGTTTTTCACAGTGTACTCTGTGTCTCGTCTTTGACGTTCAGCTTCAGCTACTCTTGCTCAATTTCAACACGAGGTTAAATAAAAGTGAGGTTATGAATATGTGTTTTATTTAGTTATTCAACAGATTGTCACCTATATGGATTCGCTTATACCACAATGTAGTCTGCGTTTGCACCTATATGGATTCGCATTATGCGTTTTTACAGTGTTCTCTGTGTTTCGTCTTTGACGTTCGGTTTCGGCTACTTTTATTCAATCTTAACTTGAGGTTAAATAATAGTGGGGCTATGAACATGTTTTTGTCTTACCTAGTTTTTCAACAAATTGTCACCTATATGGATTTGCATTCTGCGTTCTTCACAGTGTACTCTGTGTTTCGCCTTTGGCGTTCGTCCATTGTTACGTCATTCCCTCTCTTGAGTCCCTAGTTTAATGCGTTTGAGCCTATATAAATGGTATATCATATGCATTCGCATTGTGTGACTAATCCAGTATATTTTATGCTTCGCGTTTTATGCGTTTCGCGGACAATACAACGAAGTTTCCAGGACGGATGTTACCCCGAGGATTCCTGTAGGCTAACAGCAGGAGGTTTAAGAAGATTCCTGGAGGTTTCCACGAGAATTCATGAAAGTTTTCAAAGAGTGTCCTAGAGGTTTCCAGGAGTCTTCGTAAATATCAAGGTTTCTTGGAGGACTCGTGGAGGTTTTCAGATGACTCCTGTGGGCTAATAGCGGAATTCGCGGAGATTTTAAGAAGATTCCTGGATATTTACAGGAGGATTCCTGGATGTTTCATGAGGATTCTTGTAGGTTTCCATGAGAATTCCAAGAAGGTTTCTTAATGGTTCCAGGAGCATTCCTAGATTCTGATTCCTTGCGGTTTTCAGCAGGATTACTGGCGGTTTTTATGATTCCTGGAGGTTTCCAGGACGGTTCCTGGAAGTTTCCAGGAGGATTTCTGGAGGATTCCTGAAATGTTCGTGGAACTATAAAAAATAATTCCTTAATGTTTCTAGGGGGATATGTGGAGGATATCCAAAATAATTCCTGTGGAGCGCTTATAGCAGGACTCTCGGAGATTTCAGGAATATTGTTGGAGGTTTTAATGAAGATTCCTGATGGTTTCCAAGAGGATTCTTGAAGGCTTTCAGCAAGGCTGGAGGCTGTATCAAGTAAGATTTCTGGATGATACCAAGAGGATTCCTGTATGCTAACAGCAGGAGGTTTAAGAAGATTCCTGGAGATTTCCAGGAGGATTCATGAAAGTTTTCGAAAGCAGTCTTAGAGGTTTTCAGGAATCTTCGTGGAGGTTTCTCATATGACTTCTGTGGACTAGCAGCGAGATTCCCGGGGATTTTAAGAAGATTTCTGGATATTTCCGGGGGATTCCGGGAGGTTTTCATGAGGATTCCTGGAAGTTTCCAGGAGAATTCCTAGAAAATTTCTTAATGGTTCCAGGAGCATTCCTGGCGGTTTCTATGATTCTTGTTTAGGATGATTTCAGAAAGTTTTCAGGACGATTTCTGGAGGTTTTCGACGATTTCTGTTACTTAACAGTAGAATTCTTGGACATTTTCAACAAGATTCTTAAGATTTTGTTCGGAAAATCCCCCAGAATTCCGTCCGAAGAATCCTCCAGAATTCCACCCGGAGAATTATGGAGGAGTCAGTCCTGTGACTCCTGGAGGATTTCGTCCAGAAAATCCTGTAGTATTCCGTCCAGAGAATCCTTGTTTTTTTCCGTACGATGAATCCTGAATGATACTGTCCGGAGAATCCTGGAAGATCATCGAATGCCATTTGGCCAAAGGCCACTAGGCCGAAAGTTGTTTGGCCGAATATAACATTCGGCCGAACAGACCATTAGGCTGAATAGGACATTTGGCCGAATAGGATATTTGGCCGAATAGGATATTTGGCCGAATAGGACATTTGTCCGAATAGGACATTTGGCCGAAAAGGACATTTGGCCGAACAGGACATTTGACCGGATAGGACATTTGGCCGAATAGGACATTTGGGCCAATAGGTCATTTGGCCGAATAATTATGTGAAAACTGTGAAAAGTGAATAGTGCGTTGTGAGAAGTGAGTCGTCTCTCTACCCACTTTCACCCATGTGAAAAATGAGTAGTGCGAAGTGAGAAGTGAGTGGTGAGACGCCTCACTTGTAACTTCCTATTTCTCACTTCTCACTTTTTACAGTGAGAAATGAGAAATGAGATGTGAGAATTGAGAATTGAGATGTCTCACTTCTCACTCTTGATTTTCCACTTCTCACTGTGTCCTTCATTGTGACTTTCGACCAGATGGGTTTCGGCCTAATGATTCGTTCGGCCTAGTGGCATTCAGTCTTTGGAAGATTACATCCGGAGAACTTTGGAGGATTCCACCCAGGGAATTCTAAAAAAGCCCTTTCGGCAAATCTTGGAGAATCTTTCGGTGAATCGTGGCTGATACGGTCCGGAAAATCCTAGATGATACTGTCTAGAGAATCCTCCCGAGCAGCACGTGCAACATCTTTCAAATAGCTGTTTGTACCTAATAAATTGCATTGAAGACACTGGCAATACATCGAGTCACATTAAAGCCACTTTTTAGTTTCAGAAACACACAATGTTTCATTCCCATTTAAGTGGCGTCACCATATGCTACGCATCTGACTACTTAGGAGATATGAAATACAATATGTTTTATATCAGAAACAAAACTGATACGTTGCCGAATTAATAAAACTTTGATTCATTACTGTGACGACAATGTTTCTGATATGTTGCAAAACGCTTTGAGCTCAGCTGAGCAGTATTTCATCTCGCACTTGTAGTGCACTTGTAGCAGAATCTCCAAATAGTATCGACCTTTCCCGTCGAACATTGTATCTCGTTTTATTGTCTCAGTCGGTTCTTTGGCTTATTTAAGGTCTCTCCTGACGGAATCCAATCTTCAAAGTACTCGCGTTTTCAAGGGCACACCATTCGATACGGAAGCAACGCACAAGTGTCATTTTTATTTTTCACGCGTGCTGCGACGCAGCAAAGCTGAAAAATAAAAATGACAGTTGTGCGTTGCTTCCGTATCGAATGGTGTGCCCTTGAAAACGCGAGTATGTACTTTGAAAATTGGATTCCGTCAGAAGTGACCTTAAGGTCAACTTTCCCAAAGAACCCATATTTTTTCACGCCACTAAGTATTTTTAAAATTTAAAACAAAACCGAGAAAGTGCTGCACGTGTAAACCGGTCTAAGAAATTCATCCGATGTTCGATCAAAATCGGACCAATCTAAAAAAACACCACTTTTTCGAGTTTTGTTTTAAATTTTAAAAATACTTAGAGGCGTCAAAAAATATGGGTTCTTTGGGAAAGTTGACCTTGAATAAGCCAAAGAATCGATTAAGCGAATAAAAAATTTTGGCGGAAAAGGTCAATTGATGGTTTGATTCCCATGGTCCCTGTTTCGGCTCCCGGTTGGTTCTTAATTTCATTATAGCTGTAAGATGTTGGAAATAGGCTCCACCTTTCGCGCTTTTTGTGTCACAAAGGAGTTCCAAAAACAACTCGTTGTGCATAACTCAGACCTTTAGTAAGTCATTCCATAGTTGTTGTTACTCACTGAGAAACTTGGGGTGTTGCTTGGACTGGATGATTCCGTCTGGAGAGCCCTGGAGCATTCCGTCCGGAGAATTCCTTCCGGAGAATCCTGAAGGATTCCGTATAAAGTATCCTGGATGATACCGTCCGGAGAATTCTGGAGGATTCCGTCTGAAAATTCTTCATGATTCCTTCCAAGAATTTTGGATGAATCCGTCCGGAGAATCCGGGAGAATTTCGTCCGAAAAATTCTGGAGGATTCCGTCCATAGGAGGTATCTTCCGGAGAATCTTGGATGATACTATCCGGAGAATCATGCAGCATTCCTTCCAAAGAATCATGGAGAATTGCGGAGAACCCTGGAGGATTTCATACGGAGAATTCTGGAATGTTCAGTCCGAAGAAACCTGAAGGATTCCGTCTAGAGAATCCTGGATGTTACCGTTCAGAGAATGTGTCATGAGAATCCTAGAGAAATCCGTCCGGATAATCCGGGAGGATTCCTTCCGGAGAACCCTGGTTGATTCCGTCCATAGAATCCCTGAGTATGCCGTCCGGAAAATTTTGTAGGATTCCGTCCGGGTAATCATGAAGGATTCTGTCCGAAGGATCCTGGATGATTCCTTCCAGTGAATCTTGGATGGTTCAGTTCGTAAATCCTGATGAATTTCGTTCGAAGAATCCTGGAGAGTTCGGTGCAAAAAATCTGGAATAACTCCAAAGCTTCTAAGAGTGTTTTCGTCCTCAGATTTTTTAAGGTTTCCGAAGAATTTTGGTGAATCCCATCCAGAAAGTCCAGGATTTCGGGAGATCTTAGAGGACCCTGGAATCCAATACTTGTCAGAATTTTTGAGAAATTAACGACCATATAAAAAGGAGAGAGCTTTCTAGAATTTAGAAAAGAACTCAATCGTTGAGGTCAGTAATCTGTTATAGAGCGTCTTCGTACATTACAAACAATCGTAGCATAATCCGAAAGTTGTAAGTACGCGTTTTGTCTCTGCCCGGTCGTAGTGGAAGGGTACACAAAGCCGGGAATTGGAAAAATTGGAATGTCGACCTGAAAGAACGTTTGTTTGGAACCAATCTCGTTCTCGAAATCGAAAGGTATCCACCAAGCCGCCACCGTAATTCTAGTTTCAGGCATATAGACTTCTATTATCGCACGCCAAACTGTAGCGTTTCTAACTGCGTCAATCAGCTGCGGGAGCGTCCTTTTCTTTGAAACCTGCACAGGTATGTGTGTTTTAATTTTTCGTGACTATGGTTTAGCTTATTTTCATTTGATACTACGAATATAGATCAGGAGATTGTACTGAATTGCACTTTGTTACGTTGGAATCAAATTGTATAAATCGAAACTATCGAGATCTGATAAAACAAGCATTTATTATTTACTGAATTCTGTGGAGTTTTAGCGTGCGCAATTGTGGGCTCCAATTGCCGTCATGCTCGTTATGTGCACAATAAACTATGTTTAACAGTATTGTTCAATAACAGCACACGTATCCGAGTGTTAATGTCTCCCAGCGGATAAAGATCGTAAAGATACAACATGGGCCAAATCAATTAACAACGAAAATTGACCTTAAAATAAGCTGGGATTTTTGCTAAAATTCATAACCTAAAATATTGAATCAAGCTTGGATATAGAACTTTTCGCATACCAGCATCAATGTGAAGTTTCATCCGTTTCGAAATCGTGATCCTGAGATTTTTTTTTTGTATTGCTTTTATTAGTAAGGACATTCGATTCTGAGAAATGTCACACTTCAAGACGACCAATAAAGTCAAACTGAAGATGTAGTCGAATCGTTTACTGATACTTTACAATCTTATTTTTGTTTCATGAATTCCACAGTTTGAAAAGCAGACGCATTAAAATTTTCTGGTATGTTTCGGCAGGGAAACACGTTTGTGTGTAGCTTGGTAAAATGGTTTCGATAGAACTGGCATTCTTTCGCTTCTGGCTTTAAATGCTAAATAAAATTCAGCAAAGTTTCTCGTACAGGAATCCATGAGGCGCTTCGCCCATTCGTTCTCTTGGAGCATACTCTGTAACTGCTTAACTTGTCATCCGTCCATCCGTCGTCGTCGTTCATTCATCCAAACTAGTAGCAGCCTAGTTTGGTTCCCAGCTGGACTGTCTCCGATGTTGGCCCAAGTGGAGACACTCCATTAATTCCATTAAGGTTGATAACGATGCGAACCTTCACTCGGCTGGCCATCAGCATCGCAGTGCCGCAGCAAATCTTCGGGAGGCAGTGGACACATCCTTGATTAAGTTGATTATGTCGTGCATGGAGAAAACTTCATTCTAATGTGATAAGCAAGATTACGCAGGGAACGGTTTTACGGCCATGCCGAGGGGCCTGAAACTTTCACTCAACTAAGATTAGAATCGAATTAAAGTTAACCTAATATATTCCAGGCAAGTTAGCAATATGTGTTGAGCTTCCACAGGGCGAAATTGAAATCAATTAGTGTGTGGTTGTATACAGAAATCTTCGCTCCAATAATAGTAAGTCCCTAAAAACTTACTCCCCGCATCAGAACCAACCATGCAGAAAGTATAATGAATAATAAATTTTTATGGGCTGTCGCATCCTCACGTCTTGAAGGGACAAACCAATCTCATCGGTTGCCCCGCCGCAGACGAACAAACTGGCTTAAATTGGATTTGATGTGGATCCGTTCAAGTTTATAAATTACCGTTCGGAGCTGCAACAATCAAACCCGTCAACTTACCAGCAGGGCCAGGCAGTCCCACATTGTCAATTACGCTTGATGTGATTTCACTCTTCGGCTACTGTACTTCTGTTCTGGGGTGCACTTCATCCGTCCGTCCGCCGCTGTTCCCCCATTGGACCAAGTCAGCCCTGGCCACCACTAAGCTCCTTTAAATTTACTTTCATTTCAGTGGATACGACAAAGTTTTTCTTCGAAAGGTGCCAAGGAACTACACTCGAAATGAGGTCAATGATTGCTGGCAATTACTTTCGAAACACTTCCCCGACGACCGACGGACGGAGCCTGATACCACCTAATCGGGCAGGGATTTTGAAGGCAAGAGTACCGTGCCGATGGTGATTTGGGATTTTGTTTCAATACGGGGTTTATTTTGTAATGGGTTTTGTAATTGGGAGTTTGGCACTATTCAACTTTTTTTTGTATTTCCGACTTTTAGCGGTGGTTATTGGATTAAATTTGGTTTGAAAAAGAAAATCCGTGATTCCTTTTTGTAATCTTTAAAATATGAGGGTTAGTCTTGTGAAGAAGAAAATAGTCTAGCGCGAAAGAAATGTGAGATATCGTAATATGTTTAACGTTGTTCATTAAAAGTTTGAGAAATAAAAAAAAATGGAAAGCATAATACATTATTCAA
Source organism: Armigeres subalbatus (assembly GCF_024139115.2). Taxonomy (NCBI): domain Eukaryota; kingdom Metazoa; phylum Arthropoda; class Insecta; order Diptera; family Culicidae; genus Armigeres; species Armigeres subalbatus. The sequence goes on along the minus strand of NC_085141.1, from coordinate 179,122,811 downwards.
TAAATGATTTTAGTCTTCAGAGTAATTTCGTGAAACGGTTTTTTGAAGATGGATTGTGTTTGGTTTATTACGCAATGTCTGATATCAATAACGAAAAAATAAATTCCCCTTCGGATGCAACTTGTTACATTGTCTTAGTCTAATTAGTTTTCTTTTTCTTCCTAATCTTTTTAGTCTTCTGGGTCTTTTTGGTCTTCTGAGTCTTCTTAATCTTCTAATCCCGGAAAGTGGCATCACATGCTTAATATATTCACGTCTTACCATAAATGCAGCTCAATTTCTATTCAACTACATGCTCTAAAGGTCACATTCGTGGCCCATCATAAGTACTCTCCCTCATTGATGCCTCAGATCTCTAACTAACCTCCAAGGCGACGCGTCGGCAATCCTCGTTCCACAAAGAACATGTGTACTCTGCAGCACCCTTTCATTCAGCGACGACCGAGCCCCGTCTGCCGGGCGGAACGAAAGTTAAATTGAAACCCACTTTGAGAAGCTTCTGCAAAGTTGTGGACGGCTGATTAAATCGCTCGTGTAAACCGCAGAGCCGTACGAACTGAGAGGACAAACTGAGATTGTTTCAACTTCGTGGCGGCTAAACGTTGTTATGCTGCAGGGGGCGGTTTACGACTCTCTAATCGAAATCTGGCTTTCAACCAAATCGTTTCGATTACGACGACTGAAGAATGCACAACTGGCCGGCGGAATGACAACAGAAATCCTACCTTTTGTCGCTGACCTAAAATCGGCTTAAATTTCTCCATTCTGCGCCTGTCTACATCCTTTCTAATGGGTTTCTCTCGCTAGCAGCCGTACTTGTGCCCTTTATTCATAACAAATTATACCATTAGGTTCAATATTTCAATAGAACAAAACAATCTTTTTTCTTTCACACAGAAACACACATACGGACGGTGGCGGCAATATCCAAATTGATATTTGATTTTAATCTCGTTATGTATGACTTAGCTGTCGCTTGTACGGCTTTTCTCCGAGACACAATGCGCAGGAAAATATTGCATCCCGGTCATTGCCGTCGCAGGCGAAGCTCGGCAGTGCAAGGGCCACAGCGAAAGACGTAGCAATGGTCACGGATCAAAAATAAATCTCCTTTTCAATTCCCTCCACATTCGACGCTGGATGCGGTCGTCTGGGGTGTCGTTGTTCTTTTTTTTATTCAGTTTCGTCAAACGATTGAAGTCCTCCCACGCCATTCGTGCCCATAAGCCGGAAAGTTCTAATTTTCCGGAAAGAAGAAGCAAATTAGTCAACGGCGGCGATCACGACCGCTAGCCGATGAGGACATCTGGCACCTCTCTTCTCTTTATCATCCGATTCAAACCTCCAAGGCCGGATGTCACCGGAAGCCATTAGCTAAATTGTTTCTGTTCGTGCCTTGGGCACATACGTGGCACAGAAAAATACATCTCAATTGCCCGGTCGGTTGGTGCGCTATTATTGAAAGAACGATTCCGATTCCTCGATGACGCTATATTTGAACTGGCTCCCATGGCGCATAGCATCGTCGAATAGCCGGCTGGGTTGTAATTAATTGACGGTGTTTATGTTTGCCCTTTCCAACGGATCTGACGGACGTGTTTCACATTAGGGGACTTCGGTTCTTACCTAGCGGGCCATTATTTGAATTGTGGCACTATGCATTGTTGTAGGTGTTTAACGTTTGTGTTGCGATAACGGATGGAGAGTGATGTAGAACCGTTTCATTTGAAATTGATTCGAATGGATGATTCTCTGATCGAATTTAATGTTGAACATACGTGCGGTGCAGTGTGTTCAACATTTCAGGAGGAGGAGAAATGTTAGATTTGAGCAACGACATATGTCGCTATTTAAACAAATAACAATATCACTGTTAGACAGAATGGTAATATGATGGATTTTGCAAAAGAATTCCTCAAAAAAGACGGAGGAACTTCCCGAGGAAATATGGATGAATATCCGGGGAAAATTAGGAAAAATTTGACCAAGACAATTCGGCGGAATATCCTGGGAAAATTCCAACGATCTATCCGAGGAAGGAAGTTCTAAAGGATTTCCCGAGTAAATCGGATGAACATCCCGAGGAACATCAGGTAAATTTTCCGAGAATTTATAATATACCGAGGAAATTTGAGTGGATTCTCCTGGAAATTTGAATGACTGTCACGCAGAAAATCTGATGAATTTGTCCTGGAAATTCGAATAAATCTCTTGAAAAAAATCGGATGAATTTCACGAGAAAATTAAAATGAACTTCCCGAAGGAATTCAGATAAATTTCCAGAGAAAATTCAGATATTTTTTCAAAAGAAATTTGTGAAAAATTTTAGAAGAAATATGAAAGAATTTCCTGAGGAAAATAGAAAGAATTTCCCAAAGAAAATTAGTTCGCAAGGATTTCCCGAGTAAACTCGGATGCACATCATGAGGAAATTTGGATGAATTTTCTGAGGATTTTCGGATGAATATCCCGAGGAAATCCGCATGAAGTTTCCGGAAAATTGGAATGAACAACACGAAGTAAATCTGATGAATTTTTCGGAACATTCGGATGAACAAATCGAGGACTTTCTGAGTAAATTCGGATAGACTTCGTGATGGATATCCCGAAAAAAACTAGAATGAATTTTTCAAGAAATTAGAATGAATATTTCGAAGGATTCCGGCTGAATTTGCCAGGAAAAGTCGGATGAATTTAACGAGAAAATTCGTACGAACTTCCGAAGGAAATTCGGACGAATATTCCGAAGAAATTCGGGTGACCATGCCGAGGAAATTCGGATCACTTTTTCAAGGAAACTCGTATGAATTTTCAGACGATGTTCGGAAGAATATCCCCAAGAAAATCGAATAAATTTTCCGAGGAAATTCTAATATACTTTCCTAGGAAAATTGGATGAATATCCCGTGGAAATTCTGAAGAATTTCTATAGGAAATTCTCGAGGAAAATCGGATAAACTTGCCAAGGAAATTTTGATGAACTTTCCGAGAAAATCCGGATAAACTTGCCAAACAAATGCAGATGAATTTCTCGAGTAAATTCAATGACACTCTCGAAGATATTTTAATGAATACTTGATGGGCTAGAGCTCTTCGATGAACCTACGCCGAATGGAGTATCCTTCTCCACTGGACTCGATCCTGGGCCAATCGCTTCCAGTCACCCTGAATATTGAGTGCCCGCAGGTCCTCTTCAACTGCAAAAAGCCATCGTGTACGCGGCCTTTGGCTGAATTTGCTGAGGAAATGTGGATGAATTTATCGAGGAAATACAGATGAATCATTAGAAGGAATTGGGCCGCATTTCTCGAGTAAGTTATGATAAGTTTTCCAAAGAAATTCGGATGCATTTCCCCGAGTAGGGGAGTTATGTATAGAACACAGCGGTTGGGTAAAATGCGCCACCACCTTTTCTTGGTTTATAACCCAAATTTTGTCTCAAAATCGTAAGCAGTTGAAGCCAGAAAACATTTGTATGCCGTCAAACAAAAAAAATCAGTCAAAAACTCTGAATTAAATATTTGAAAAAATAAAATATTATTTTGACTCATTCCAACCTCCCGAGCAGCACAAGGCAGACGGAAATGGTTGCAACAACTTGATTGTGACTAAATCTGGTCACATATATGTTGCAGTAATCTAAGTGGAACATGTGTGCTACTAGGGCTTATTTCGGCGTTTACGCCCTCAATGCTTTTTCTTTAGACGCAACAAATATTTTCCCCTTATTACCATCAGTTTGAGACATTAACTAACTTAAAGGTTAGAGTTGACACAATTCTTGTGCAAAAGAGTGTGTAAATTTTGGTGAAAAAGAGATTGGAATATATTGATAATCATTTTTGGGTGGCGCATATTGCCCAGCTTCATTCATTTTGGATTGAAATTCTCAATTTGTTAATAAAACAGTTTTTTAGCAATATTACCGGCTTTAGATGGAAATTTTCGGACCATATAATGACTGATATGTTGGATTATTGATAAACACTTCGAAGATACATGTTTTCGGTGGAAATCACCATTAAATTAAGTGATTAGCTTAGGGGGCACACATTGACCGCGACTCCCCTAAAGAAATTCTGGTGAGATTCACATTCAGATGAATCCCTTTAGGAAAATCGTTTGAATTTCTTTATCAAATTCGCATGAATATCTCAAGTAAATTCAGATGTGTGTTTCCCGCAAGAGTTCGGATTAATATTCCGAGGAAAAATCGGATAAATATCTCAATGATATCCGGATGAGCTTTCCAAAGAAAATCGGATGGAATTACCAAGGAATTTCGGGTAAATTTCTCGAAGAAATTCAAAAGAGTTTCCCGAAATAGTTTGAATGATTTTGACGAGGAAATTCGGATGAGTTTTCCGAGGAGAATCAAATAAATTTTGGAAATTGGATAGAACAACGAGCAGTTGGGTTATCTGAGTTACCACGAGATTTCGAAGGTGGCCACTTTCTTTTTCAGGAGCTCTTGACTATCATTCCACTCTATGACAATAAGGTCAATTTTCACCCGTGACTTACTTGCGAATACTTTATTCCAACTTCTAGTAATTCTAAACTTCTGATACAACATTGAATTCACTCGATACTTCGACTATTTTATTCGTTAACGTTGTTGGCGGTGTAGTCCTTCGCAGCAGAATCGACCCGTACCTTTCACGACGTTCTTTTATAACCAATGCTAACGGAAGAAGGCGTGACGCCATACTACTGCTCAATTTGTCTCGTGTAACATGGCTTCAAAATCGAAGAACGAGGGTTATTTGACCGAATAGAACATTTGGCCGAAAAGGTCATTTGACCGATTACGACATTTGGTCGAATAGAAAATTTGGCCGAATAGTTTATTTGGCCGAATAGGACATTCGGCCGAATGAACATTTGGCCGAACAGATCATTTGACCGATCATGTCATTTGGAGGAATAGGTCATTTGAAAAGTGAGAAATGAGTTGTAAAAAGTGATACGTCTCACTTCTTTCTACTTCTGACGTCTCACTACTCACTTCGTACTTTTTACAGTGAAAAATGAGGAGTGAGAAGTGAAGGAAATTTGGAAGAACTTCTTACTACTTACTTTTTACAGTAAACAGTGAGAAACGAGAAGTGAGTAGTGAGACGTCTAAACGTCTAGACGTCTAAAATTAAGATTTGTATGGGCTTTTTTCTAGACGTCTAAAATTAAGATTGTTATGGGCTTTCTTTTTGTATGTAGCTCAGAACGCGCATTTTCGCCTACTATGCAAGACAACGTCTGCCGGGTGGCTTGTGAATAAATAAATAATTAAATACCTAAATATGTTTTTTTATTTTTACTTGGAAACTAATATTACGCAAGACTATGAGTGTATGAAAAAAGATCGGAGTAAGCGGCGCGTGGTTGACGTGTTTTTTCGGTGCTGAAAAAATTGTTAAGCTTCTCCCTTTATAAATTCGGATGATATTCCGATGATCCAGTATTTTTCGGAAGTCTTGGAATCTGGCTTGGAGAGGATGGAAATGAATTGTATATTATGATCATTTCCACCTGGTGCTGAAAATCATAAGCTGGACAGATCAATATCCAGAACGAAGAAAGAAGAATATATCTTTGGTGAACGAAGAAAACTTACGGTGCCTAATTCATCCAGATTGAGTCTGGTCTGGAATCATTAAGTATAATTTAAATTTGATTTAGTTAATTTTCTACTATTCTATTCTATTCTAGTATTATTTTGTAGAATTTTGACTTATCCTAATTTATGGTAGTTCTCAATTTTGTAAACCTATAGTCTTCGAAACCCTATAAAAACAAATTCCAAAAATCATTTTGGAACATTTAAATTCAAAACATATCCCTCTGTAAACTAACGGATCTAATCAATAGCTTGTTTTAGACTGCTCCTGAAATGCTCAGAATTGTATTACGTGTAGGAAAACAAGACAGTCTCTCCGGGAATCTGACTTACAAACCTATGATTTAATTTTAGGGAGCGCTTGATTATTTTGTATGCAGATTTTTATCTTAACAACCCCTTCCCCATTTCCACAATGCGGCTCTGCCAGGATCTAAAGAAGGATGGATCCCTGTGGATTATGGTGTTGTGAATGGATTTTGGACCATTCAGAGACGGGAAACGACTATTTTATGGATGAAGGCATGTTAAGCTGGTGTTTTAGTCTACATCTCCGTCGAATTAAGTCAGCTATCATCCATGGATTTTAGAGGTCGAATCCGCAGAGTAGCGATCAACTCATTCCCTATGATTATCCACTTGTATCGATGCATTGACGAGCGTACTCTGGATGTGTCGGTGAATTGTAGGAGTTTCTACTTCTAAGGCTTGAAATATTGTTTCACAAGGTAGGTGGTTTCATCTTCCAATTATATTTATTATTATTGATGTTGTCATTGGTTCGATACCAACATGTTGCTAGGGTATAGCATAATGTGAAAATTAACTCGGGCTGCGGGACTGCCACAGTAAACACGCATCATGCAAGGAGACACGAAAGTGCAACGCAAAGGTATTGATGGCATATATTATTGCTACACTACCGCATTATTGCAAGTTATTGCATGCGGTTTGTGTAGAAGCGAGATGCATGTGATAGTAGGTTTGTTCATTCCTCATGACTGTATGACGAATATAAAGTTCGACACGGTTGTTTCATAAGGGCCAGTGTCGCAAACGTTGACAATGCCTATTCCTGCAAATTTCTCGACAACTAGGAACGCTTCCAGCTAACAACCACTTAGAACTGGTGGCGCTCCGCGCCTTCTATCGAACGGAAGTGGAAAATACCACCAGAAGTCTCTAATCTCCCTGAAATCAGCAGAAGAAGTCAATGTTTACGTTTGCGACTTTCGCCCTTTCGCCCTTTTGAAACAACAATGTCAATGACAACAACATTTCTTTTCATTGCTTTGTCTTTATGGAATGATTATTGGAGCTATGAGATAAGGGCCAAGAGCAGTAAACGTATTCGTTCTCAGAGCGTTTTTGTTTTTAATAAATTTATAGCTACGTTTTACTATTTCGCAGAAATTTCTTTCTCCTACTAGACCATTTTGAATAAGAGAATTTCCTAAAACTTCTTTGCTCAATTTTCGCATATTTTCGATAAATAGCTAGTATGGAGTGATAGGGTCTGGGATCATAGTAGACTATAGCTCTCAAAAACAATATATAGTTCAGATAACTAAGTCATTAAAAAAGATCTTTAGTTTTCTTGTTATACTATATATAATAGCCCTGTTTGTCTGTCCGGTGACTAGCCAACCAGACGCACCTCGCGGGGAAATTCTCACAAAAAAATAAAATATTTGACACTTTAATTCTTTTTTACTATCAGATGCAGAAAACAAAACCAGTGATAACCTTAGACAACCAGACACAGCATTTGATGAAAAAAATCACAGACAACAGACGTTGAAAATTTTGATTTTTTTAATGCATGAATTAGAGACCCGTTATATTGAAAAAAAAAAACACTTACCACGGGCGCTAATGCGTCCACAAATAAACTAGTAATATATATTATTCCTGCTCTACAGACACTTTATGTTATTGAAACAGTGGCGCATTCTCACCCATATTTACACAATTCCCACTATTGCCACAAACGGTACTTCTTAAATTTAAAGAATGTATAATTCAAAATAATTTCACATGAAAAAATTGTAAATCTCAGAGAAGACACCAATTAGCTATCAATATCTTCTATCTCGAATGCTTAACGAATTCTCTTTCAGTAATTGTATGGCCTAAATTGGATTATATTTGATTCAATTGTTCGATTCAAAATGAGAATAATCGTTCAATTGGCAGGCTCACATAAGGGAAATATTCTTTTATACTTTTGCTGTTTTCTTTGTTTAATAATCATAAAAAAATCGGACCTTCCAGGTGAGCAAATGGAGGAGGAGGCAATCATTGATTCAAACTTCAGGTTAAATTCGATTTATTTCCCATGAGGCCAACTGGTCAGTCGTTATGATATAGACCACTGTACGGATATGGAATGTATAACAAAAATTCTAACTCATTCTGAGTGGTAAAGCGTATATCATTCTTAATGATATACATAACGATAGTTCTTAAAAATGTGATAGTTCCAATTATAATTTTTTGGAATATTTACTGTAAAATTTAATTGAAAAATGTCTATTTTTTTGGCTACTATTCTATGAAAAATTGAAGGATTTGAACCATCATTAGTTTTCTATTTACTTTATAGAGACTTCAATAAGGATAATTTAAATATTCTACCATTATTTCAATTTGCATTGCATCTTTCCAAAAATGGTTAGATTTCAAGTTTAGATGAAATAAACGATAAATTAGTTCAACTTAATCATAATCACCCGGCGATAATTAAGAAAACCATAGAGCATATTGATTTTCAAACAAAAGCACTCATATTTTAATGTTTGATACTGCCGTCTTCTTTTCGTTTAATCTTTTCAGGATTCAAGAATTCTAATTTTCAATATTTGAACGCTCCTATTTTCAAATGTTCGAAGATATTGACTCAATCGTGAAAACGACTAGAACCAATATCAATGCAGCAACAGCCATGACAGTAACAGCAACCGGAACTTCCACGAGTACTAACTTTCACAACCGCCAAATCAGCCACAGTTGGAACAAAGACTAACTGTTGGGCTTTGCGACCACGTTTTTAATGAATGCAAAGGAGGATCATGAATGCAAAACTCTGGACGAACTAAATTGGTGAGCACGTTCCAGTTCTATACTTTTCCTTCTCTAACTGCTTCACCAATATATAAATTTATAAAACTGAACACTAAATACGTACAGGGCATCGTTTGCTGCTATTGCCGCGGATACTGTGGGAGTCCCAGGTATCCGGTTCACGCTTTAGTTAGCAACGGTGGCTCTTCTCGACCTTCTATTCCCTGAGTAGTTAGTGCGAATAAGGGCGTCCTTGTGAAGTTTTGCTGTACCTGTTATGAATAACTAGTACATCCCATTCCCTACACTTTCTGAAGAAATCTCTCTTGCTTCAGAAGTGAATCCTTTTTGCAGTACTAGTCTTCGTAACAAAAAGGGCACCATTACGGAGCATGAGATCTGATCAAATTATTCGTAGTACTACTTGTTCAACATCCCCAGCTGGGTGAGGGATAGAGGATGAAGCACACACACACATGAAACTAATATTACGCAAGACTGTTGTTTTCGGAACAAAATATTTAGAGTCATGCAATGTGGTTAAGGTAAATAGATTCTCGCAAATAACAAAGGTAGAGCGTTCTGAAAACTCAAATGTTAATTATGAAATGTGACATGTGAAAATTATGATTTGAAAAATGTATTGGAGGTAACTACTTTTCCTTCGATGGGACTAGGCACTGAGGGTTCGAGTCCAATCGAAGGAAAGTAGTTACCTCCAATGCATTTTTCAAATCATAATCTTCCACATAATGTACATATTCACATCTGAGTTTTCAAAACATTGTAAATTAATATCCAAGTCGGGTAGTCAAATACCCAGAAAATAGGCTTTGATTTAACTAAGGTAGAGTGTCTGAGTTCAGCAATCTAAATGAAGAATATGAAGAGAGCAGGACTTGAAATGTGATGATCTGACATTGTGATGAGTGATTTGCCAATCGGATTAAGAAATCACCACCAAACAAAAGTTTGAAATCAGTCGAATGTTCTAATATTGCATCATATGAATGTACAAAGATCTAAACAACTGAACTAAAACTATATGAATGTGCAGTCTTTTATGATTATTCCACAAAGAGCAACATTTTTTTCTCACCCTTGTTTGCAAAGAAAAAAATATCATGCTTCATGCCAAATCAATGCAAATCCATCTCAGCATTTTTTCTCCGCTTAAATTCCCATCTCGGCCACAATACCATTAAATCCCATTGAACGGATTGGCAAAAATAAATTCATTGCATGGGCTACATTCATTCAAGCGAGAGCAGATTGTATCTTTTTACAGCTTAATTTATGCAACATCATATCACATGTACAACCCGAAGCATGCCACCACAACAAGCCCGTCGTCCTTCGCCACTTCCCCCGGGTCGATTGCTGAAAGACGTGACATGTGAATAATCCAACTCGAGGGAAAAAAATAAGAACGGCCAAAGAAAAGAACGCTGAATGCAGAGTGCCAGCCCGCTACTAGATATAATATGTAAAGTACACGAAACTAATGCAAAGTAAACATGTAAATCAATCACGGCGTGGCGCGGTGGAATGCATGCAGGTTGCGCTCTCGAATTGGGTTCTACGGTTCCTTCGGAAGGTAGAACTTTGACGGTTTGACGACTTGTGGACAGGCGAGGCCACTGCTCCGCACTACACCGGGCGGCGTGTGTGTGAAAATGGAGCACTTCTTCGGTATCGAACGCGACTTGTTTGTATACGAGCACTCAGCAGCAGCGTAAATGTTTCCCGTGGATGATGATGATGGGGTCGCCCAACGAGCTGTGTCAGAGTGTCAGCGCCCAGGTAGCGGAAAGAACAGCTCCGCGCAGTACCTACTCAGTTTGCATGCAACTTGACGAACGAAGCGGACGGACAAGCACGGGAAGGAAATCTTTTTGAACTGTCAATTATTCTCTGCGCCACACTTTGGCCGAACTATTGCACAGCGCAGTGAAGAATCTTCGAACAAACTTTGGAAGAACATTAACATAAAATTAGTGATTTTGTAGTTTTATTCGCGAGTCGCATTTCTAATATAATTATGCAACTACACTGCCATAAGCCAGGTTTGTGTTTTCGCCTTCAATCTAACACTTGTTTGCAAATTTCGTTTGTGTTCCTACGTATGATGTGTCTGACATAGCTTCCGGGTTCTGATGACACTGATAATGGGGTTCAGTGGGGTGGGGATCCAATAGTTAGGGTAACGATGCTTGAATGTTATACCTGTTTTCGGATTAGGATTACTTTTTCCATAATTATGAAAATAGTACACAGCAACAAAATTCCTCACCAGTAATAGCACATGGACGGGTTTACACCAGAAAGTCACTGTCATCCGGCCACTGCCCCTCTCGGTGAAATGATGCATCCCGGTGTTGTTACGCTGAATCCACTTTATAGGACGAGAAGGGCCCATCAATGAAGAGGATCACATTAATTCACAGAGCGGGCTGGAGGAGATTGAGACCGTTTACTCACTTGTCCCGATCACTGTCGAGGGATGTCGGTTTGGCTGTCCAGGAACGCTGTCTTGACAAGCCCGCAAACAGGCAGACAGCTCGAACGGTGAGCTTCACCGTTTGATTGCATGAGGTCTCACATATCGTAGTACAAACACGAGTGGTAAACAGCAGATGAGATTGGAGGAATTCGTTCCGGACTGACTGATATGGTACTGCTGCTGGCCAAGTGTGAAAAACATACTCAATTCGGAAAGCGACTGCTGCTGCTGCTTGCTTCTGTCTTGCTGATGACGACTCTGCATACGCATCGCATCATCCGAAACAGCAGACAAACACAATGTCTCACTGATTGACAGCCATATTCTTCAAAGTTGAAGTGATTAATCATATATTCAATTACTCTGACAAGTGATTGCTTGCCGCCCGCGTCCAGTGCGTCAGTCAGTGGGAGGCTGGAACAACGGAGAACCAATATCAAGACGGGGGCGTTCATGCATAACCTCTCGGCTCAATGGAATCACCCCTGCGTTATGAAAACTTGTTGCTTCAGAAGACTACGAGTTGAACGGAGATAGAATTTCGTGGGAATTAATAACATTTGATTAGATGAAATTTCTTGCTAACGTTGGCTATGTTGATGAATATGAGTTTGGATAGACACTAATGGGCATTTTTTGACAAATCCAATGAGTTTATGATTGTTGATGACTATGATGGATGTTTGACTTGAAATCGTTTGTAGAACGGTTCTCATATTTGGCGAAATTAAATTGGTACTAATGAAATGAAACTTCTTGGTTTAGCAGTCGAACAAGTGCTTTTGTATTAGTTTGGAACACTGCAAAATTTAGTCCAAACTCATGGAAATAAATTCTATTCACAGACAACAATCCTGAAAGCTCCCTAACACAACGCAACTCTCATGCCGTAGAAAGGAGATAATCAAAAGTGGTGCCACCGTCATCGAAGCTGCCAGATGTAGCATATTAATGGATGTTGTTTATCACAAAATTCATCACTCTATCAAGTCTGCCTCACAAAAGAACATTGACCGCAAAGCGCGCACGGGCGCATAAACTACACACGCACATACCCCCTATACGTGCATATCATAATCATTTTCATTCCATCTGAACTGCCACCGACCATCTCACTCTGAATCAGAGGTAAGGAACGGTGAAGGAGAGTATAATTAGACGAGTCGACCCACAGGATAGATCAGATATCACCAGAAGTTTGACTCCAAGCGGGAAACCACGCAATATGGGCCTTTCCTTGGATTCCGTGGAGAAGCACCAAGAAAGGTGGTAGCTCCACTTGTGAGGTTCTACGTCTGATAAAAGCGAGATTGCTGGGGCTAATGATTGCCAGCGACTGGTTTGTTATAGAAGCCAAAGCGTCTAGCATAAAACTGTAGTGGCAACGAGGAACATTTTGGGTTTCAATTAAACAATCTCCGATTTTCAAGCTCATTTTGGTTGCGATGCGCAAATAAATTTGGGAACATTTCAATGACCCTCATCAGGGATACTTTAGTGGAACACTACCGACTTTTTGTTGAATTTTTCCTGCCAGCTTAAGCTGGAAATGCAAGGACAATTGGAATACATTGACGTAGCCAGGCAGACTGGATTGAGAAGAGATTAAGTAATATGATACTTATCTTTAAGAAAATTAATCATAGCAAACTAAACTCTCAATTGAAAAAAAAACTTATACTAAAAAGATTTAGGGCAAAGGCAAAGTTTGTGTCGATTCATTTTTTACAAAAAATGAGTAAAATTTTTGTGAGAAATAAAGAGTCGGTAATACAATTTTACTCAGTCAATATGTAAAATAAAACAAGCGTGTTTTGCTTTGTACACTGTGGTTACTTTTAAGGCAGGTCGTTTTTAGGCCGCTATTTTTATGCGGAATTTGGGATATGTGCGGGTTTCTAAGCATTTTATTTTTGAGTTTTCTATTTATTTTATTCAGCAGACTAAGGCCGGAGTGGGCTGTGCAATACATAAAAGTCTTCTCCATTCAGCTCGGTCTATGGCTGCACGTCGCCAACCACGCAGTCTGCGGAGGGTCCGCAAATCGTCATCCACCTGGTCGATCCACTTTGCCCGCTGTACACCTCGCCTTCTTGTTCCGGTCGGATCGTTGTCAAGAACCATTTTCACCGGATTACTGTCCGACATTCTGGATACGTGCCCGGCCCACCGCAGTGTTCCGATTTTCGAGGTGTGAACGATGGATGGTTCTCCCAACAGCTGATGAAACTCGTGGTTGATTCGCCTCCTCCACGTACCGTCCGCCATCTGCACCCCACCATAGATGGTACGCAGTACTTTCCCTTCCAAAACTCCCAGTGCGCATTGCCCTCCACGAGCATCGTCCAGGTCTCGTGTCCATAGAGGACTACCGGTCTAATAATAATTGAGTTTTCTATTGCGGTTTTAAAAATGGTCGGAGAAACGTAAGGCCACGAAATATTTTCGTTGTTTTTTAAGGGGGTTTTGAAATTTACGCGGTACGTATCCCTTGCAAAATCCTAATGTTTGTAGAAAATTTATTATTTAATTTGTTAAAAATTTAAGTCAATCTGTAGTGTTCACGCACAAAGCGGAAGCTATTCATTATTTGTGCATCCAAAACTAGCAATCCTGATTATCCAAATCCCTTACCTACTAACTACAAGTCGACCTGGGTTACATTTTCAAAATCAACGTACTGTGTATCAACAGTACTAACAATCGACGAACGTATACCAAACGTGAACCTACCTACCTTGTGGGCAACAGGGACTATGTCCAATGGCTTGACGATCCCTCCCCAGGCCATCTGCGAGTTGTGGGGCTTGCCTAGGATGTGGTGGGGTTTGACAGTGGGCCCTGTTAAACCCCTATAAAAAGCTGCATGTATCCGCAAGTAGGCCCCACCAAAGCGACCGTGTGCTGCTCAAAGCGCACAAGCCCAAGTCCTGGTGACAGGTGGGATACAAAACAGCCCTGACACAACGGCCCTCCGACGGGTAAGATGCGCCAACGCGTGATTGGGTGGCAGCCAATCAACGCAAGGATGTGCAAGCTGAGGATTAAAAACCGTTTCTTCAACTATAGCATCATCAACGTGCACTGCCCACACGAAGGGAGACCCGACGACGAGAAAGAAGCGTTCTATGCACAGCTGGAGCAGACATACGATGAATGCCCACTGCGGGACGTCAAAATCGTCATCGGTGACATGAACGCACAGGTAAGAAGGGAGGAAATGTATTCACCGGTCATCGGACCGGATAGTCTGCACACCGTATCGAGTGACAACGGCCAACTATGCATAAACTTCGCAGCCTCCCGCGAAATGGTAGTCCGAAGCACCTTCTTCCCCCGCAAAAATATCCACAAGGCCACATGGAGATCACCTAACCAAGAAACGGAAAACCAAATCGACCACGTTCTAATCGACGGTAAATTCTTTTCCGACATCACGAACGTCCGCACTTACCGCAGTGTGAATATTGAATCCGACCACTACCTCGTTGCAGTATGCCTGCGCTCAAATCTCTCGACGGTGTACAACACGCGTCGAAGTCGGACGCCGCGGCTTAACATTGGGCGGCTACAAGACGGTAGACTAGCCCAAGAATACGCGCAGCAGCTGGAAGTGGCACTCCCAACGGAAGAGCAGCTAGGCGCAGCGTCTCTTGAAGATGGCTGGAGAGATATTCGATCCGCAATTGGAAGCACCGCAACCGCTGCACTTGGCACGGTGCCCCCGGATCAGAGAAACGACTAGTATGACGGCGAATGTGAGCAGTTAGTGGAAGAGAAGAATGCAGCATGGGCGAGATTGCTGCAACACCGCACGAGGGCGAACGAGGCACGGTATAAACAGGCGCGGAACAGACAAAACTCGATTTTCCGGAGGAAAAAGCCCCAGTAGGAAGATCGAGACCGTGAAGAGACGGAGCAACTGTACCGCGCTAATAACACACGAAAGTTCTATGAGAAGTTAAACCGTTCACGTAAGGGACACGTGCCACAGCCTGATATGTGCAAGGACATAAACGGGAACCTTCTTACGAACGAGCGTGAGGTGATTCAAAGGTGGCGGCAGCACTACAAAGAACACCTGAATGGCGATGTGGCAGACGAAGATGGCGGTATGGTAATGGACCTGGGAGAACGCGCGCAGGACATAATTTTACCGGCTCCGGATCTCCAGGAAATCCAGGAGGAGATTGGCCGGCTGAAAACAACAAAGCCCCTGGGGTTGACCAACTACCAGGAGAGCTATTTAAACACGGTGGTGAGGCACTGGCTAGAGCGCTGCACTGGGTCATTACCAAGATTTGGGAGGAGGAAGTTTTGCCGCAGGAGTGGATGGAAGGTGTCGTGTGTCCCATCTACAAAAAGGGCGATAAGCTAGATTGTAGCAACTACCGCGCAATCACATTGCTGAACAAGGTACAAGAGTACTACAAGGTACTCTCCCAAATTTTATGCCGTCGACTAGCACCAACTGCAAGGGAGTTCGTGGGGCAGTACCAGGAGGGTTTTATGGGCGAACGCTCCGCCACGGACCAGGTGTTCGCCATTCGACAAGTACTGCAGAAATGCCGCGAATACAACGTGCCCACACATCATTTATTCATCGACTTCAAAGCCGCATATGATACAATCGATCGGGACCAGCTATGGCAGCTAATGCACGAACACGGATTTCCGGATAAACTGACACAGTTGATCAAGGCGACGATGGATCGGGTAATGTGCGTAGTTCGAGTTTCAGGGGCATTCTCGAGTCCCTTCGAAGCCCGCAGAGGGTTACGGCAAGGTGATGGTCTTTCGTGTCTGCTATTCAACATCGCTTTGGAAGGGGTAATACGAAGAGCAGGGATTAACACGAGTGGTATAATTTTCAATTAGTCCGTCCAGCTATTTGGCTTCGCCGACGACATAGATATTATGGCACGTAACTTTGAGAAGATGGAGGAAGCCTACATCAGACTGAAGAGGGAAGCTAAGCGGATCGGATTAGTCATCAACACGTCGAAGACAAAGTACATGATAGGAAGAGGTTCAAGAGACGACAATGTGAGCCACCCACCGCGAGTTTGCATCGGTGGTGACGAAATCGAGGTGGTAGAAGAATTTGTGTACTTGGGCTCACTGGTGACTGCCGAAAATGACACCAGCAGAGAAATTCGGAGACGCATAGTGGCTGGAAATCGTACGTACTTTGGACTCCGCAAGACGCTCCGATCGAATAGAGTTCGCCGCCGTACCAAACTGACAATCTACAAAACGCTCATTAGACCGGTAGTCCTCTACAGACACGAGACCTGGACGATGCTCGTGGAGGACCAACGCGCACTTGGAGTTTTCGAAAGGAAAGTGCTGCGTACCATCTATGGTGGGGTGCAGATGGCGGACGGTACGTGGAGGAGGCGAATGAACCACGAGTTGCATCAGCTGTTGGGAGAACCATCCATCGTTCACACCGCGAAAATCGGACGACTGCGGTGGGCAGGGCACGTAGCCAGAATGTCGGACAGTAACCCGGTGAAAATGGTTCTCGACAACGATCCGACGGGCACAAGAAGGCGAGGTGCGCAGCGGGCAAGGTGGATCGATCAGGTGGAAGATGAATTGCGGACCCTCCGTAGACTGCGTGGTTGGCGACGTGTAGCCATGGACCGAGCCGAATGGAGAAGACTCTTATATACCGCACAGGCCACTTTGGCCTTAGTCTGAATAAATAAATAAAAAATAAATAATAATACCAAACGTGAAATAAAACGACAGAAAAGCATACGCTGCTGCTCTGTCTTATGCTCATTGTTCAGAAAAGCTTGACTTCCATTAGTAGGTTCGCTAGTGTTCTAAAATCGAAGATGAACCACATTCCATAGCATTGATGCATATATGTTGTGTTGGCTCGCCAGCCCGACCGAGCGGAAGGGAATGGACCCCAACGAGGTCAATCACGAATGTATCGATGATGATAACGCTTTGGTTGCTAAAAAAACGGATACAAGACGCGCGCTGATTGGCTGACCAATCGGGGTGCAGATATGACACAAAAATAAGTCCAAAGGAACGTTCAGTGTGTTATAAAACATCGTTGTGAAATACATCGAATTCGAATTGTAACCCACTGTTTCCTCTTAGACAAGGTTTTGGAAGTTAAGGATAATAATAATAATTTTTAAGGTTAAGGATAGTAATTTTCTGCTTCTTGGATTCTATCGAACGGACTCGGAGGCCCTTCCTTCATCCAAAGGGAACAGATACAATCCACATCCCTACCGAGCCAACTGGTAGTTCATTCCAGATATCCTTCAGAGGGAAGGTGCCGCTGTTGAGGTTTAGATTCCGACAGTTTCCCTGCTGACCGTCCGTGACTGGACATTTGGTCCTTCGAACCGGATCCACGAGCGTTTCGCTCGCAAAAGTCTGAGTGCTGGAAATCTGACGATTGCGGTCAGCCCACACCACCGAGCCTTTTCGCCAATCTTATAATTGCGACATTGCTCCTGCACGGAGGCAAAGTTTAGTTTGCTGCTGACGATCACCCGATCTTTGTTCCTGTTCATGTTCCAATACTGATATAACGGCGACAACTTTTGGCATGAAATAAAGGACACGAATTGGATCATGGAATGTTTTAACGTTAGCTCAGCATAGTAAGCTGGCACAACGCGCCAGTGACGCACGGCGCATAAAGCTCGGAATCCTGGGACTGAGTGAAGTCCGTTGGCCAAACTTTGGAGAACACAAACGACCATTGGGACAGGTATTGTTATATTCTGTTTTTCGAGGGAACATGCCCCAACGAACGATAAGCTTGATGACGTGGAAGATGAGTTCTATGACAGCCTTGATAAGGCCTACGGAGAGTGCCCAACACACGCTGTAAAGATTGTCATCGGGGATGCAAAAGCACTGATCGGAAGAGAAAGTTTCTTTCGCCCTGTCATTGGTACGGAAAGCTCTGCGACTTGTAACCTTTGCTGCTGCTAGAGAGATGGCAATAAGCAGTACCTACTTCGCACGTAAGAATATCTGCAAACAAACCTGGCAACACCGCAGGAAAACAAAAGGCAACACGAAGAGAGTGTGATAGCTGAAACGTAAGAGAACATGGATAGAAACGATATGCGGAGGTTTTACGCAATTGTCAATGGCGCGCGGCATAAGACTGCGTCAGTGCCCGCCATGTGCAATGACCGAGGGGGGAATTTGCTAACAGACAAGACTATGATGGCAGCCAGGTGGAAGGAGCACTTCCAAGATTTGATGAAAGTGAAGGTGTATTAAGGAGCAGGATGGACATAGTCGGCGACGGTCAAGCTGTGGATTCACCAACGCTGGACGAGGTTAAGAAGACTCTAAACGAGCTAAAAAACAGTAAAGCTGCTGGGAAGAACGAGATCCCGTCCGAGCTTCTCAAACACGGAAGTGAGCAGGTGTATCAATCAATCCACCACATTATCCAGAAAATATGGGAGGATGAAGAACTGCCTACCGGCTGGTTGGATGACCTCATTTGCCCAATCTATGAGAAAGGGCACAGACTAGAGTGTGCCAATTACAGAGGGATCACCCTTCAGAACTCGGCGCACAAAATCCAGTCGCGTATCCTGTTTAACAAACTGAGACCGCTGGAGGAGTCCTTCGTCGGCGAATACCGATCAACGACGGATCAGATGTTTAGCCTGCGGATGATCCTTGATAAATTCCGGGAGTACAACTTGCAGACTCACCATCTGTTCATTGATTTCAAAGCAGCGTACGATTCAATGAAAAGAAATGAGATGTGGCAGATAATCTCCGAACATGGTTTTCTGGCGAAATTGATAAGACTGATACGTGCAACGCTGAATGGCTCGAAATCAAGTATTCGGATTGCAGACGAAGTGTCAACCTCGTTTGAGACCTTAGACGGATTGAAGCAGGATGATGCACTTTCGAATTTATTCAACATTGCACTCGAAGGCGCTATTAGGAGATCTGGCGTGCAGAGGAACGGCACTATCGTCACATGGTCGCATATGCTCCTGGGCTTTGCGGACAGCATCGGCCTTATTGAAATCGACCGCAGAGCAGTAGCGGAGGCTTTTGTCCCACTGAAGAGGGATACGGCGAGGATAGGCTTAACCATTAACTCTACCAAGACAAAGTACATGGTGGCAGGTAGAGATAGAGGAAGACCTAGTGGTGTTGGTGCTGAGGTAGTGCTTAATGGGAATGTGTTTGAAGTTGTTGAAGAATTTGTTTACCTTGGAACGCTTGTGACATGTGACAATGACGTTTCCCGTGAAGTGAAAAGATGTATTGCTGCTGCGAATAGGACGTTTTTCGGATTACGTAACCAGCTTAGGTCCCGCAACATATAGACGGAAACGAAATTTGCTCTATACAAAACTCTGATTATACCAGTGGCTCTTTATGGACATGAAGCATGGACGTTAAAAGAAGGCGACCGGAGAGCTTTCGGGGGTTTCGAGCGAAAAGTGCTGCGTACAATACTCGGAGGGAAACTAGAAAATGGTGTGTGGCGCAGACGCATGAATCATGAGCTGTATCAAGTATACAAAGAAGAAAAAATGTGAATCGTATAAAATACGGCAGACTTCAGCCCACTGGTCACTTAGTGCAAATATCGGACGAAAGAATAGCGAAAACAAAATTCAACAGAGAACCAGACAGGGGCCGGCGACTTCGTGGAAGGCCACGAACACGCTGGCTGCACGCGGTGGAATCGGACCTGGGGACCCTGAACGTTCGGGAAAACTGGAGGAACATCGCCCAAGACCGACGATTATGGAGCTCTACAATACGCCAGGCATAGGTGTATCGACGCTGTAGCCAGCCAGGTATCCAGGTAGGTAATTACAAATATTCAAATGTTTTCCATAGATCGTTGTTATTAAAGTCAAACATTCCAGAAATATCACAGAAATTATTGTCTATATGGTAGCAAATTTAAATAGAGTTGCCTTTAATGATAAACTGATTGTCCTTTATCATTTATTTCAACAGATTATCATGAATTACTGTCGATGTCGTCAAAATTATAAGCTTTCGAAATTGCCGAAAATTTGACTTAGAAACATCATTTGTCGTTTCTTTCACCGCCAGTGTGTCAAATCCAATGCGTGGGATCATCGTTAGCTAAGCCTAATATAATTTCGTTGATGCTACTGGAAGCAACCCCCGAAGCTGGATCATCATCATAAAGACATCTTCCAACCACATTATCTCCTTAAGCTCCCAGTCAGACTTTATTTCGAGCGAGCCCTGACCGACTACACCCAGTCGATCGGGCAACCAATGAGCCACCGCCAACTAACCAACAACGACTGGGCGGCACCATCCATGAAAATGGTTGACGGTTGCGTTGTTGGATTCCTCCGAACGATGGATCCGTACAATCCTGTATCTTTAGCTTCCAGCCGTTTTCCACCAGACTCTGTTATCAAACCAAACACCAGCTAGTGAAGATTATAAATAAGGATGCTTCCATTTGGCTGCTGTCGGCGCTGGCTGCATTCAGGCAAACGATGGAAGGAACGAGTGCTGATTTGAATATCTTAATAAAGTTAGAAAGAAGGAACATCTCTTGCCATGGTAGCAGCGTTGGATGTTGCTATTTTTCGCAACCCCGAGCATATAATTTAGAAGAGGTCCTCTCTCGCTCGCCCAGGACAAGTGACTTCTGTTCACCGTGTAGGAGAGAAGGAAAGGAATTTTCCACACAATTTGAATAAATTTGTATTAGAGGAGATTTCCCGCTGTTTACTAACCTCTCGGTCGAATCGTATCCATCCAGACTTGGTGTGCCGAGCGCTTTTTTCCACACCACTGGCTGCACAGAAGTCATTCGTTTGCTCAGTCACTAGGCAGCGCTGCCACCACCGCCACCACCATCACCACCAGGGAGCTTTATTGAGATATTTATCTTTGTTACCTTTGTTCACATAAATAGTGGCAAATTCTTGGAGTTGGTGTTGCCGGTCTGCTAGTACGAACGGATCATGGACTGGTACGAAAAACACGAAATACGAATGTCATTGGAGGAACATTTGGACGGTGCTCTTACCTGCGGATTAGAACAGAGAAGTGGAAGGGGAGTTACATGATTTGCATGAAAAATGTTACCGTGCTGAACAAATTATGACTGGTAGACAGGTACATGTACGTGATATGATCTTCGTCTGTATAATGTTAGTGGTGTCGAATTGGAGCTTCAAACATGTCATAATTTACACCTTGATGGCTCTAACGAACTGGCTGTGGGTAATTGAAGAAAAAATAGTACCATATGCCAAGAGATTACAATTTATTTGAAAACAGTAATAGAGGAAAAATAGAATAGATCTCAACTGATAAATAAATAAAAATTCTAGTTCGCTGAAGTCCAGTCAGATATAACAATCAGGACTTAGAAGAGTTCCAGTTTTGCAAAACGTATAATGTAGCATTCCTATTCAGATATTTGCATGTGTTTATGCTTCTCGTTTCAAGTGAGCTATACAATAAATAGGTTTCAAACTTCAATTTCGATTGCATATCTATCCATCCGAAGGCGTAGGTGGAAGGTCCCTATCAATTCCCACTCGTAATCCCAAACTCACAATTTTCAACCAATATGTATGCTTATGAGTCCCGTACCTGTCGTAGATTGATTTTTCTGCTTCAAAAGAATTCAATTCGTTACAAATTGTTTACCAGGGCCACGTTTGCAGACAAAACTGAATGGAATCCACATCGAGATCCATAAAGGAAGTAAAATATGACGCTACCCAGTGCACAGAGGCGTACGAATCATCTCCGGTAGGTAAGCCGATCCAGCCAAATGTCTCCCCAGAGGGGGCCGCCGCTCTGATGGAGTGGCGATGAAGGAGGCGGCGGAAGTTCTCTGAATCGACTTCTTTCAGTACCCCTTGGTCGGTATGGATTCGAAGAAGACGCGCCTGGCTGCGATCAAATAGCCGAATCGTTCGTTGTTTATTTCTTTATACACTTGAGAT
This sequence comes from Armigeres subalbatus, assembly GCF_024139115.2. Classification (NCBI taxonomy): domain Eukaryota; kingdom Metazoa; phylum Arthropoda; class Insecta; order Diptera; family Culicidae; genus Armigeres; species Armigeres subalbatus. The sequence goes on along the minus strand of NC_085141.1, from coordinate 179,100,640 downwards.
GTTTTACATTCTTTCAATTTTTTTTATACTAGACGCATTTCCAGCAAAGCCCCTTCGATGGGTTGAGAAAGAAACCGGCCCGTCCGGAAGTCTGGAAGGAGTTACAAATCGCCTGGAGTGCCTTTGAAGAGCCTTTTTGTATGAGTTTCCCATTTTCTTTACGGCGTTTTTTTTTTGCGATCTATCGATACATGTCTACGGAAGCGGTACGATGCTTGATTGGTTTGGTCTGCAGAGAGCAGAGGAAATCAATTGAAAGCGCCAGACCATATTGTCGGAGGGAGAGGATGAATAAATAGAAAAATCGACACTTTTTGTGAATTGAGCCGAGTCGGTGGGGAAGTGCGAGTGATGGTGTATAGAAACAAAGGACCGAACGGAAAAAAAAGTGTTCGTTCACCATATCGCTCTGAAATTCAGGAATTTAAACGTGCACACGAATTGAGCCGTGTAAATAAATGATAAAGTGTGAAACACCACATTTCCATCGGTTCGGAGTCACGGGACCGGTGGAGCATGGAAGTACTTCAATCGTTTTACGACTGACAGGCTGTGCCAACGGCTTCGGGGGGTCGATGGAAAACCTTTTGTCACTTGAGATCATGAACACGGAAATTGCATTCGCAGCCGTCGGAAACTACTGTAAGCAGTGTTGATAGCCCGACAGGACATGGAGGAAAGCATTTAGCGTCAGGTTCGGAAAATCTCACGCTTACATGTGCGAATCGGAAAATAACCAGCTGCATTGCACAGTGGGAAAAAAGGGACCCGAAATGGCACCTATTTAAAGGCCGCTACAGTAGAGCCCTGCAATATACCTTATCAAATGTGAAAAAATGCGTAGAATCGCGTAGGGGGATTTTGGTTTTGCTCAGACATCAGGAAGTGCCCGTTTTGCCCGATTTTCCCCATTTTTTCGATAAAAAAATCAAATAATCAACTAGTTATCTCACTATATGTCTCAGAAATGAACAAAATTGCACAAGGATGCTGTGAAGATGCATGGGAAGTCAAACAGATGTGGTTTAAATTTCGATTGTTGTCCATTTTGCCCGATTTGCCCTATGTTAATGCAGAAACTAAATATTTTCAGCATTTTTATATCAATGTGAATTAAAATAAATATAACTTAAACATAAACATTACCATACTGTTGAAATATTAGTAAATTGGATAAAAAGCCTCTAAATAAATAACAGTGGACCATTTTGCCCCGATTACCCCATGTGTTGGAGGAAAAAACTCTATGTGAAATAGATATTCGATCTCTCCTCTTTTCTCCCTGAAGTAGTTACACTCGCATTTTTTTAGTATTTTGATTAGGGTGACTAAATTAAAAAAATAGGGTGGTCCACAAAATCGACGATTTTTAAAAATCCCCCTCTTTAAAAAATTTACAACTTTTGTACTACTTAACCAATTAATTATGAAGTGAAAGCTGAAGAATGGTACTTTCTATGAACTACGGAACCCCAAATTGAATTATCGGGATTTTTTCCTATTTTGGTTTGAATTGGTTTTTATATAACACTCCTAATGTAAAATCCCTATTAAAGTAAAATCCCTCTTTTCCATCATTCAAATGGTGTAGACAATTAAATACATAAAGAATGTAAAAGCATAAAAATCAATATGTAAGCATTTTGGAATTCGTGTTCATTTAAAGATCCCATTTTATGGTTTTATCCGACATAATGTGTATGATAAAATATACAAATTTATAAATATGGTGCTCTCAAAGCACATAGCGAAAAAAAAATTAGTGCGATTTTTTTTAAACGCTTTTAGAATTATGTGAAATACGAAGGTGGATTCCAATTATTCACCATTTTACCATAGAACCCCTTTATGAGAAACTTAATTAATAGAGAGATATCAACAAAAAGCCAAAATATCTAATAAAGATATATCGACAAAAAATGTTTAATAATCGAAATACCTATTTCAGTCGAATATGATGTTATACAGTAACTAAAAGAAATCTTTAAATCTCAGAATGAGTTAACACAATTGATTTAACTGCTAAATACCGCCAAAGAGAAACAATAAATAATCGAATAAAAAAAAATTAAAATAAATAATTACAGTAATACAAAAATAAACGTAAACATAATACTCAGCAATTAATCAATGACATTTTCCAGGGCCATACACTCTCGCTTGATAATGTTTTTTTTTATTAAATAACACAAGTTGATTTTTTACGCTGTGGTTCTGAGTTTTTCTCAAATTACTTTCTTATGCAAAGCGAAACCCAAGTAAATCAAAATTCAATAATTAGGTTGGTTGGTGCAACTTTTATCTGATTTATTTTTCATAAGTTGGGGATACTTCCAAAAAAATTGTTTATCGTATTTTTTTAAATTTGTAAGTTTGTAGTGAAATACATTAAGAAAAATTTATAAATATAATTTATAGATAAATAAAGCATTTTAAAACTAATGAATGTCAAGGCGATACTAGTTTTTAAAAGGATAACAAATTAAGCAAATAATATTGAATGTTTAAATGGCGAAATTTCATGTTGTTTTGTATAATTTAGTATCAGAAATTGATCAAAACATTTCTGATTTTGCACGAGAAAATGACTTGCAAATTACTCATTTTGTCGATATAATAACAAAATAGAATCTCACCAACTGAATTTCTAGAAATGTGAAATACATATCAATCAATAATAAAACGTTTGACGTTTTGTTTGCATTTTATTTTATAAGACAATTGTGATCAAAATGTACTGAAACCAATAAACCATCTTCTTCTTCTTCGTTAGCATTACATCCCCCACTGGGACATTGCCGCCTAGCAGCTTAGTGTTCATAAGGCACTTCCACAGTTATTAACTGCGAGGTTTCTGAACCAAGTTACCATTTTTGCATTCGTATATCATGAGGCTAACACGATGATACTTTTATGCCCAGGGACAAGACAGACAATTTCCAATCCGAAAATTGTCTAGACCGGCACCGGAAATCGAACCCAGCCACCCTCAGCATGGTCTTGCATTGTAGCAGCGCGTCTTACCGCACGGCTAAGGAGGCCCCCCCATAAATTTGTTTGAACAATAATGCAACAAAATGGGAATGAAGGATGAAAAAACTAAATGTGCAAGAGCTCGTCCTTCCATGTACGAGCATCGTTTTTATTTTTATGATTTATGAAGATTTAGGAAGAATTTGAAAAACAAACATTCAAATAATTATGTTATTCAGACCAATCAACCATTGATTTGAATTGGATTTGGGTGAGATTGGGACTGGATTTGAATTGGATTCGGATTGGATTTGGATAGAATGTGAATTGAAATGGATTGGATTTCAGTTTTGATCAAATCTGGATTGGATTTGGGTGGGATTTGGAATGCATTTGGATTTGGATTGAATTTGGATTGGATTAGGATTGGATTTGGATTGGATGGATTTGTATTGGATTTTGATTAAATTTGGATGGGATTTGGATTGGAATTGGATAGGGTTTGAATTGGGTTTGGATTTGTTTTGGATTAGGATTGGTTTTGGATTGGATCTGGATTCGATTTGGATTGGATTTGGATTGCATTTGGATTGAATTTGATTTTGATTGAACTTGGATTGGATTTTAATAGGATTTGAATTTGATTTGGATTGGATTTGAATTAAATTTTGATTGGATATGGATTGGTTTTGGATTGGAATTGGATTGGATTCGGATTGGATTGGATTTGGATTGATTTTGGATTTGATTTGGATTGGATTTGGTTTTGATTAGATTTGGATTGTATTTGGATTAGATGAGGATTGAATTTGGATTGGGTGAATTGGATAGAATTTGGATCGGATTTGGATTGGACTTGGCTTGGGTTTGGATTTGGATTGGATTTGTATTGGTTAAGGATTTGGATTGGATTGAATTTGGATTGAATTTTTGCTGAATTTGGATTAGATTTGGATTGGATTTAGATTGGATTTGCATTAGATTTGGATTGGATTGGATTTGGATTGGATTTGGATTGGATTTGGATCGGATTTGGATTGGGCTTGGCTTGGGTTTGGATTGGATTTGGATTGGATTGGATTTGGATTACATCTTGAATAAGATTCGGATTTGGATTGGATTTGGATTGGTTTTTTGCTGTATTTGGATTCGATTTGGATTGGATTTGGATTTGGATTGGATTTGGATTGCATTTGGATTGGATTTAGATTGGATTTGAATTAGATTTAGATTTGAATTAGATTTGGATTGGGTTTGGATTGGATTTGGATTCGATTTGGATTGGATTTGGATTTGGATTGGATTTGGATTGGATTTGGATTGGATTTGTATTGGATTTGGATTGGATTTGGATTGGATTTGGATTGGATTTGGATTGGATTTGGATTGGATTTGGATTGGATTGGTTTGAATTTGGATTGGATTGGATTGGTTTGGATTGGTTGGATTGGTTTGGATTGGTTTGGATTGGTTTGGATTGGTTTGGTTTGGATTGGTTTGGATTGGTTTGGATTGGTTTGGATTGGTTTGGATTGGTTTGGATTGGTTTGGATTGGTTTGGATTGGTTTGGATTGATTTTGGATTGGTTTGGATTGGGTTATATTGGTTTGGATTGGTTTGGATTTGATTTGAATTGGATTTGGATTGGATTGTATTTGGATTGGATTTGGATTGGATTGGATTTGGATTGGATTGTATTTGGATTGGATTTGGATTTGATTTGGATTGGATTGTATTTGGACTGGATTGGATTTGGATTGGATTTGGATTTGGATTGGATTGGATTTAGGTTGCAATTGGATTGGATTTGTATTGGATTTGGATTGGTTTTGGATTGAATTTAGATTGGATTTGTATTTGACTTGGATTTGACTTGGATTGGATTGTATTTGGATTGGATTAGATTTTGATTGGATTTTGATTGAATTTGTTTTGATAAGATTTGGATTGGATTTGGATTAGATGAAGATTGAATTTGGATTGGGTTTGAATAGGATTGGATTCTGGTTAGACTTGAATTGGTTTGAGATTCGAATTGGATTGGATTTGGATTCGATTTGTTTTGGATTTCGATTGGATTTGTTTTGGATTTGGATTGGATTTGGATTGGATTTGGATTGGATTTGGATTGGATTTGGATTGGATTTGGATTGGATTTGGATTGGATTTGGATTGGATTTGGAATGGATTTGGATTGGATTTGGATTGGATTGGAGCTGTATTTGATTTGGATTAGATTTGGATTGGATTCGGATTGGGTTTGGGTTGGATTCGGATTGGGTTTGGATTTGAATTGGATTTGGATTGGATTTGGATTGGATTTGAATTGGATTTGGATTGGATGTGGATTGGATTTGGATTGGATTTGGATTGGATTTGGATTGGATTTGGATGGATTTGGATTGGATTTGGATTGGATTTGGATTGGATTTGGATTGGATTTGGATTGGATTTGGATTGGATTTGGATTGGATTGGATTGGTTTGGATTGGTTTGGATTGGTTTGGATTGGTTTGGTTGGTTTGGATTGGTTTGGATTAGATTTGAATTGGTTTGGATTGGTTTGGATTGGTTTGGCTTGGTTTGGCTTGGTTTGGATTGGTTTGGTTTGGGTTGGTTTGGATTGGATTTGGATTGGTTTGGTTGGTTTGGATTGGTTTGGATTGGTTTGGATTGGTTTGGATTGGTTTGGATTGGTTTGGATTGGTTTGGATTGGTTTGGTTGGTTTGGATTGGTTTGGATTGGTTTGGATTGGTTTGGATTGGTTTGGATTGGTTTGGATTGGTTTGGTTGGTTTGGATTGGTTTGGATTGGTTTGGATTGGTTTGGATTGGTTTGGTTGGTTTGGATTGGTTTGGATTGGTTTGGATTGGTTTGGATTGGTTTGGTTGGTTTGGATTGGTTTGGATTGGTTTGGATTGGTTTGGATTGGTTTGGATTGGTTTGGATTGGTTTGGATTGGTTTGGATTGGTTTGGATTGGTTTGGATTGGTTTGGTTGGTTGGTTGGATTTGGATTGGATTTGGATTGGATTTGGATTGGATTTGGATTGGATTTGGATTGGATTTGGATTGGATTTGGATTGGATTTGGATTTTATTTGGATTGGGTTTGGAATGGATTTGGAATGGATTTGGATTTGGATTGGATTTGGATTAGGTTTGAATTAGATTTAGATTGGGTTTGGATTGGGTTTGAATTGGTTTTGGATTGGATTTGGATTGGAGTTTTATTGGATTTGGATTGGATTTGGATTGGATTGGAGTTGTATTGGATTTGGATTGGATTTGGATTGAATTTGGATTGAATTTGGATTGGATTTGGATTGGATTTGGTTTGGATTTGGATTGGATTTGGATTGAATTTGGATTGGATTTGGATTGGATTTGGATTGAATTTGGATTGGATTGGATTTGTTTTGGGTTTGGATTGGATTTGGATTAGATTTGGATTGGATTTGGATTGGATTTGGATTGGATTTGGATTGGATTTGGATTGGATTTGGATTGGATTTGGATTGGAGTTGTATTGGATTTGGATTGAATTTGTATTGGATTGGGATTGGATTTGTGTTGAATTTGTTTTGGATTTGATTTGGATTTGATTTGAATTTGATTTGGATTGGATCTGGATTGGATGTTGATTGTATATGGATTGCTTTTGGATTTGATTTGGATTGGATTTGGTTTTGATTAGATTTGGATTGGATTTAGATGGGATTTGGATTGGATTTGGATTAGATGAGGATAGAATTTGGATTGGATTTTGATTGGATTTGGATTGGTTTAGGATTGGATTTGGATTCGATGAGGATTGAATTTGGATAGCAATTGGATTTTGATTGGGTTCGGGTTTGGATTGGATTTTTGTTGGATTTGGATTGGATTTAAATTGGATTGAATTTGGATTGGATTTGGATTAAATTGAATTTTAATTGGATTTGGATTTTTAATTGAAATGGATTTTGCATTGGATTTGTATTGGATTTGGATGGGATTTGGATTGGATTTGAATTGCATTTGGATTCGATTTGGATTGGATTTGGATTGGATGGGATTTGGATTGGATTAGATGAGGATAGAATTTGGATTGGATTTTGATTGGATTTGGATTGGTTTAGGATTGGATTTGGATTCGATGAGGATTGAATTTGGATTTGAATTGGATTTGAATTTGGATAGCAATTAGATTTTGATTGGGTTCGGATTTGGATTGAATTTGGATTGGATTTTTGTTGGATTTGGATTGGATTTGGATTGAATTTGGATTGGATTTGGATTAAATTGGATTTGAATTGGATTTGGATTTTTAATTGAAATGGATTTTGCATTGGATTTGTATTGGATTTGGATGGGATTTGGATTGGATTTGAATTGGATTTGGATTCGATTTGGATTGGATTTGGATTGGATTTAGATGGGATTTGGATTGGATTTGAATTAGATGAGGATAGAATTTGGATTGGATTTTGATTGGATTTGGATTGGTTTAGGATTGGATTTGGATTCGATGAGGATTGAATTTGGATTTGAATTTGGATGGCAATTAGATTTCGATTGGGTTCGGATTTGGATTGGATTGAATTTGGATTGGATTTTTGTTGGATTTGGATTGGATTTGGATTGAATTTGGATTGGATTTGGATTAAATTGGATTTGAATTGGATTTGGATTTTTAAATGAAGTGGATTTTGCATTGGATTTGTATTGGATTTGGATGGGATTTGGATTGGATTTGAATTGGATTTGGATTCGATTTGGATATGATCTGAATTGGATTTGTATTGGATTGGGAATGACTTCATGTGAATTGTATTTGTAATAGATTTGGATTGGATTTTGAATAGATGTGGATCGGATTTGGGATAGATTCCGAATAGATTTGGATTGGATTTGGGGTGGACATGGATTGGATTTGGATTTGATTTGGATTAAATTTGGATTGTATTTGGATTGGATTTGGTTTGAATTTGTATTGCATTAGGATTGAATTTGGATATGATTTGGATTAGACTTGAATTGGATTCGGATTTAATTTGAATTTGATTTGGAATGGATTTTAATTGGATTTGAATTATATTTGGATTTGGATTGGATTTGAATTAAATTTGGATTTGGATTGCATTTGAATTAAATTTGGCCTAGATTTGGATTGGATTTGGATTGAAATTGGATTGGATTTGGGTTGGATGTGGATTGGATTTGGGTTAGGTGTGGATTGCATTTAGATTAGATATGTAGTGTATTTGGATGATTTTGATTAAATACTATTGATTTGATTTGGTTTTGAGTTGATTTTATTTGTTTAAAATATTATAAATAAAAGCTGCTCTAAAATCAAAGTTGATATGTAAATCGATCTCTAGATTTTTCCTATTGGATCAAATTCTAAAGAATGGAAGTGGAATCTATCATGTATGTGCTACAAGTAGTTCAAACAAATTAGGATCAATTCAAGCTCAATTTCTCATTGTAGATCGATTTATCGGAGAGAAAACACAGCAACGTGGGTTGATTTGATTGAATTGATTTAAAATATTAATCAGCAGAAACGTATAAAAACCACGCATTGGCCTCCTTACTTAATAGGGCCAAAGATAATTACATCTTCGACTAGTTTATTAAAATTCCAAAGCTGCTTACCTGCCGGGCTTCAGTTGAAAATTGTGAATATGGGAGAATGAATAATGTCAATAAGCTGTTCAGCATTGCTATACTTTCGAAAGGCTGCATAGCTATATCAGCGCAACATAATCGGCTAAAATCAGTTTCAAAGTGTTGAAACCTAATTTTATTAGAACTCAAAGCTGAATTGCCTTACCGTATTACACCTTAAAAGGAATCGTCTAGCGACGACGCCGCACGCAACACATTCTTCCCAATAAATATAATTAATCCGATTAACCGGAAACCGTTAAATCGTTCCTCGCGCCAAACTCCAACCGTCATGAGCCAGCCACCGAGAGCCAGTCACTCAGTCAGTAGTCAAATAAAAGGGCAGACATATTATCAAATATAACATAATTTATGAGACAATGAAGCGGCAGAGTGTGGCTTCCATGTGTGCTCGGCTCCGGCCCGCCCGGGCTACGACACCCCGAGAGTGAGACTAATTCGTATCGTGCTGTGTGTCTTCCATTGAGTGAATTCCGTGCCAATAATAGCGCCTCCGAACGGAAAACTTTTTCCTTCTGTTCGCTCTCCCCCACTGCACTGCACTACTGACTAGGTTCGTCTGGCTGACTGGCGAGCTGACTGTGGTCCTGGGACCCTCCTCGCTGCTTCCTACTCGCGGGGAAAACGGAACTTTTGTTCGAGCGAAAATAGCTGTACAAAAAATGATCCCATGCGGTGTCAATTTATTGCCATATACCATTATTATATTCTCTAGAACCGCAGAAACCTACGAGGATTTAGTTCGTATGGCCACAAATTCCATTCCGCACGCGAGGCTTTCTCCGTTGCACTTCGCCGTTCTTGAGAATTGGTTGTGGCACTGCCCGAGTAGGGGGGAATAACTTTTACTGGAAACAAAATTTGTCGTAAGGCCAAGAATGTAACGTATTGTTCGACAGGTGCTTCAAGTCCTTGTGGTAAATGACTAAAGCTATCTTTCTGACTATCTTTCTCTCAAAAACTGTTAAACTTTTTCGCAAAGATTCACTCTATTGGAATGATTTCGGAACTTTATATTTGCCTATATCTTTATTTCTCTCTACTCGGGTATCTCGTGATACGGTATGAGAATATGACTTAGTAGCCACAATGAGGGAGACTACGAGAAAAAAGCAGCAACGTAATAAAATTAACCTCAACACGTAAATGTGATTCTAATGGGTGACATTTTTCTCGCCACCGCCACCATGGGGATGCCATGCGGCTGACACTTCGCCGTTCGTTCTCGTACAACGCCGATAAACTTGGCCCGAGTCGGCTGGCTCCTTTGCGCAGTCTGATGTGTGTTTTATTATTTGTGTCCCCACCGCAGTAAAACAATGGAGTATATGATGGAAGCGGGACCCGTCGTACGGAGGAGCAAACTGGATTTCTCCAGGGAGTATTTCTTTCAATTTCCAAGCCCAAGACGGAACCATTCGAGACGCCACAGGATATGAGCATCCTTGCGGTTGACGACACGGCGCTTCGAGGAGATAAAAGATTTTACAACGAGACCGAAATTACTTCCGAGAAGCAGCCGGAGCAACAACCAACTGTATGAGCTGTTTGTGTTTGTGTGTGGATGGAAAATAGATGGATGAAATAAGGCTTAGCTTACGGAACTCGTAAAAACACGACGGCGGCGACGACGACAACTATGAGTGAATAGGGATAGTAAACATTTTTTTTTCTTCCACTTGGCTGGAGGAAGTCGTTCTTTTATGCATAAGCAAAACGGAAAGCTCCCAGGGGACTTAACTGCGACTAGAGATGGCCGGGATTAAGCAAATTTTCAAGAATTAGAGTTTTATGTTTCTTAGAAACGGCTTATGAGGCACACATTTTCCGATTCCCTTATACTTAAAGTTAGGCTTGCTCTGTTTCTTATTCATTTTGCCAATCGACAAACGATTTGTTGCAGTCATCGATTATCGCAAAAAAAATCATGGAAAAATTGATCTGAAACTCGAATTTCCACGAATTTTCTCGAAAAAACTATTATTAGGATCTCTGCCGGAAATTAATTCTTAATTCCATTAGAAATGTATTTGATTTTCCATCGAAAGAACATTTAATTATCCTTTGGAAATCCATTCAATTTTCTATCGAAAATTCATTCGAACTTCTAATAATATATTCGTGTTCCGTCAGAAATTCAATATATTTCCCATCAAAAATTGTTTCGATTCTCTATCGAAAATTCATCCGGTTTTCCATCGGAAACTCATTAGTTCTATCAAAAATTCATTCGATTCCCCATCAGAAACTCGTTCTAATTTTCATCTTCGATTTTTTACGAAAAATCATTCCAATTATAACGAAAATTTATTCGATTTTCTATCCCACATTCATTTGATTTTATCATCCAAATTTATTCGATTTTCCATCGCAAATTCATTCGAATTTTTTAACAGAAATTCATTAGATTTTCCACCGAATAATGATTCGAATTTACATAGAAAGTTCATTTAAATTGCAATAAAAAATCACTCAAATTCATTCAAATTTTCATCGGAATTTCATTCAAAATTTAATCGGAAATTTATTCAAAATTAAATCGGAAAGAAATTGGAATTTCCAGCTGACATTAGTATGAATTTTCATCGGAAATTCATTGGAATTGCCATCGGAAAACCATTCGAATTCATGCAAATTTCCATCGAAATTCATTCGAGATACCACCTAAAATTCAATCTAATTTCTATCGAAAATTCTTTCGAACATTCATTTGAAATTAATTGCAAACGCAATCGAATTTCCATTGAAAATTCATTCAAACTTTCAATGGAAATTCTTGAATGAATATTCATCGTTAATTCATTCGTACTTCCATCTAATTTCAATCAGGAATTCATTCGAATTGTCGAATTTCATTCGATTTTAAATCGGAAATACATTCTAATGTTCATCAGATATTCATTCGAATTCACATTCGTGATTCTTTCAAACTTTCTTCGGAAATTCATTCGAACTTCAATTGGAAAGTCATTCGAATATACATCGTCTCCAATTAGCATTGCGAGCAAAGGCGGAGGATGTGGGATTGCCAATTCGAAGGTAGCGAGTTCGATGGGTGGAAAACATTTTTGACTCCCTGGGTATTGTGTATCCATTGAAGTTCCCACACAAGATACTCATGCAATGGCTGGGATAAGAAAGCTTAACTGAGGGAATTCTAATAGAATACTAGGTCGAAAAGCAGGCAAAGTTCCAGTTGGAATGTAGAGCCATAGAAGAAAAAGAGATCCATCGTTAATTCATTCGAATTCTCATAGGATTTCCAATTATGCCAATTTCCATCGGAATTTGCATTGGAAAATATATGGCAAAAAACCGTTTGGCATAAAGGTCGTTTGGTATAACGGTTTTTTGGCATGATGGTCGTTTGGCATAATGGTCATTTGGCATAATAATAGTGGAATCATCAATTTTGGAGCTAATGTAGAATATGTTCAATTCTCAATTCTTCTAACAATTATGCCAAAAAATCATTATGACAAACGGCTGTTATGCCAAATGATATTATCCCAAACGACTTTATGCCAATCGGAGTACAATAGCTTATATGGAACAAATAACCTAATACCCATGTGAATATAGCGTGGTGGTGCGGCTAGAGTGAGCACATTCCTACTGTTATTATTGTTAATATTCTGGGTTCGAATCCCGCAGTGGCCACACAATTTTTATAATTGCTCTACGATAAGGGTGGAAGTGATGAAACGAAAACGGAATTTAATCCAATAGGCACGATATTCGTTTATTTTAGGCTAGCTCTAGAGAAAAGATTAATGGGCGCCTGATGCTCATCAACAGAAACAACGAAACCTGTTTCTCTCTTGGCTCTACACACGCTTGCTTGGTCTCATTGAAACGAACGGAAGAAACCCTGATTCTTATTTTCTCATACGTTATGAAAAGTGTTTTTAAAACGGAGTTATATTGTTACGCTCTTCTGAACCGTTCGAACATACAGACATAACTTATATTTGTCGAGCTCTATTGGTGTCTAACAATATGAAACGCTGGGCTTTCTTTCGGTCCATATGTTTTCTTCTAGGACTAATACATTCATTAACATGAAGAATTAAAGAGAGCGATCTTATCTTCTGTTGCAAAATGTCTGAATTGAAAGAATGAATCATATCCTGTTTTGCCTTCGGCCAGGAAAAAGCATTCTTTGAAAGAATTAAATCGTGCAAATGCCCGAGTTTAAAGAAGGAGCCGTGTCTTCCCTTACCTTGAATCGAGCAAACGTCTGACTAGGAAAAAGGGATCATATCTGCCCATTCCTTAAACCGAGAAAATGTCAGAATTGAAAGAAGGAGTCATATCCTCTCTTGTCTTCTGCCGGGCAAATGCATCCTTTGAAAGAAATAATCATATCTTCCCTTGCATTAAACCGAGCAAATGCCTGAAATGAATGAAAGAATCATATCGTATTTTGCCTTCTATAGGGCACTCAGAGCACTCCGACACCCGACATCGCTTACAGCGGTTTGAGCGTGAGCAAAAAATGAGTGCCCACCCTACTTTTCTCACCTGCCAGCAGATGGTGCCTGGAAGGGTTGCCAGATGGATAAGCCTGTCAATGTTCGGCAGTATTAGGTGCTTTGTCGTAAATTGACCCGTAATAGCTCGGCTTTGAGTCAGAGGGATTTTTTCAGTTCCAAGTTGTGACCACGAACAGAGTGCAGTGCGCGTCGAAATTAATTTAATCATTTTTGTTTTGCCAAAGTGGTGTAACTGACTTAAGCTAATTTCTAGTCCGAATGCAATACGGACGGAGCAAATTGTAAAGAGTACGTGAAAAAGAAAAGTGCACGGAAAAATGTGTGGTGTGTTACCATGTGCCGCCATTGTTAAAATAATTATTCTGTTTTGTAATAGGCCTATAATTACCCAGCCTTGTTATAAGCGTAAGAAACGTACTTGCAAATATCAATCTAAGAGGAAAAGGTAATTGTTGGAAAAAATGGTAGTAGTGTAACGTCACTAATAACGCGGGCAGGTCCTAGGCGGCCTTTTTCTCGTTTCCCCATCCCTTGGTGGAACAAGTGGTGGGCTGTATTTCCCAGGATCAAACCCCGGACGACAAGGACAGGGCTGGTTCAGACACGTGCCACAACGGTTGCTTGGAAAAGGATTCCGCCATCTTGGGCATTGTTCCCGGTGTCGCCGTGTGCGCGGCCATTTCGTCGATCGGTGTGTAATCTCATCCCCAGTGCGGGCCCCATAGCAGCCCAATAGCCGAGGCCGTGCATCACCAGTGTGTGCAGCTGTATTGCCGACAAAGCCAAGCCTCCGACCGGTGCGTCGCCAAGCCAAGCCTCCGACCGGTGCGTCGCCATTCCAAGCCTCCGACCGGCGCGTCACCAAGCCAAGCCTTCGACCGGTGCGTCGACATTGTCAAGCCTTCATCCGGTGTCAACCGGTGTGCGGTGTCCAACCAGTGCGTCGCCATTCCAAGCCCGTCCAGTGTATCGCCTTCGTCTCTGACAATCCCCCGTCCTCCTCCGAGAATGGACCAAAGTCAAGGTCGGAACCCGTACAATCCCGGTGGGAGTGGACCGTATAATCCCGCGAACCCGTTGAAATCCGTGCCAACCACAGCCACGCTACCTGCCTCCCGCTACCGAAATGCATCCGGATTTTACCAATCACCGCAAGTATCACCCTAAATTTTTGTGACGTCACTAAGAAAATACCCAGAGTAGAGGGGAACAAATAAGCATGTGAAAAATAAAGTTGGTAGCGCTTTTCTTTGGCTAGCAATTCCCTAAGGTTTTTCTACCATTTTTTCCTCTTTGGAACGTTTTCTCGGACTCGAATCAAGCCTCGCTTTTCGGGATCGAGTATTGAATAATTCCCTCGGGCAGCCTTTGAGCCCCTTTTGATACGATACAACACTGTTTGCCGGCTCTTCCACTTTGCAGCATCGGCTGGCACGTGTCGCGCAACACATGGGAGTGTGTATGCTCCTGTTGAATGTGAGTTTTCAGGGAGTGGTAGGTACGATGGTTATCAACCCTACAATTGTCTCCTCTCCTAGCTGCTGTGTAGTTAGCGGGTAACACGACCATTATGCGAAACGGTCGTTATGCCAAAATGACCTATATGCCAAACGACATTATGCCAAATGAGTTTAGGCCAAATTACTTAATCACCAATGCACTATGATCACGGATACATTTTATTGCGGAAAGACGCATTATACGCCAAAACTAAATTTTTTAGGAAAAAAAAGTTGTTCTACAAACTTGTTCGGAATGGTGAAGCCACCAGCATGATGCTATCTAAGAATAGTGTGGCCCATCATATAAAAAAATAAAAAATTGTTTCTGTATTCTACGGAATAATGACATTTAATGTTCTACATAGCTATAGCGCAGCTTATTCATATAAATTTTGCTAAAAAAAACTTTTTCTATAGCTCTTAAGTTGGCTGATTTAAAGAAATTTTATCTACTTGGATTAGGGCGTCCCTAAGAAAAACAGCATTTTTGATCTACTTTTTATGTTTTCGATTTTTATGGAAAAGTTGTCTTCGGGTGACTTTTGAAGCTAAACAAAATGCAACTCTTCATGTATATGTAATATCATCAATATCTTTTGCCGATCAAAAGTTAAAATCGTTTTTCTGTCAAAATAACGTTTTTTTAAGTTGAAATCAAGACAAAACTTTCAAAACGAATTATTTGCTTTTGTAAACAAAGATTTAAACGACGAGAGTTCAGTGCGAATTGGCTCTTGTTTCGGACGGCAGAATGATCCCGCGATTTGCCGAAATTTTGTGTTTTGCATTGCGCGTCCGTCAGTGCCTGTTTTGTCATGTTTCTGCTCAGTAAGCAGATAGTTCGCGCGGCCGAGTGAGTAAACAATTGGTACCTGATCGGACGTGTTTCAGGTAGGATTTAGAATATTCGTAAAATCCGAGTTTTTGGTTCTGATTTTAATGTTCGGTGAATAAGTGTGCGGTTGAACGTGTTTTGTATATAATGCGAAACATTTGTAAAATCCATGTTACTTTGTCCTCCTTTGGACGGTTCGTAAGTGAATTGATTAATATAATATTTTAATACTTTTTCAGCATATACTGTTATTGACAAACGCTCTATATTGTCGAATAGAGCTCCCTATTATTCACCTTACCCACTAACACAAATTTTCCTTCCCGAGTCATCTATGAAGGTAGTATGGGTTCCCTGCATCTTCGCTAGTAGATGTTGAACTAACATTCCTTCCCTTCCTTCCGTGATTGTAAGGACGTGGCCAGGTATACAAGGAAAAGATACTAATCACAAGTACCAATTTGCGACAATATACAGTAGATTGCTCAATTGAGTATTGTATAGCCACCCACGATTTGTACAATCACATATGCTATGCTATGCTATACTATGCTTGTAAACAAAGATTCAAACGACGATTTGACGAATCTGATAGTTCTCCCACGCAAACCAACACCATCAACAGGTAGCGAAAACCTTCACCTACCTATTGGTGGTGTTGGTTTGCGTGGGAAAGCTATCAGATTTGTCAAATCGTCGTTTGAATCTTTGTTTACAAAAGCAGATAAGTCGTTTTGAAAATTTTGTCTTGAAATTTCCGATTGGGTTAAACAAAAAAAATATGTTTACACAGCAGTTTTACCATTTGACTAATGTCATATTTTTTTCAAATAAATTTATATAACTTGACATCGGAAAAAGATACAGACGATGTTTTTTATGCCAAACACGCGGCTTGAAAAGCACCAAAAGTCTTCAGAATTTACACTCGGGAAAAATAAAACATTAAATAGGCAGATTAAAAATATATACATATCCTAGTAATCGAAATTGCTCTACATCAGTGAGCTTAAGAGCTAAAAAAAAGTTCATAAAGCAAAGTTGTTTGGAATAAGCTGCGCTACAATTTTGTAGAATATTTTATGTCAATATTCTGCGAAAAAAATACATTTATATAAAATAGGCCACTCTAATTTTCGATAAGTCTATAACAAGGGCCAGTATCCAAAACAACTTTTTGTAATTTTTTTTTTCTTAAAAATATAGTTTTGGCCGAGAATGCATCTTCTTAATCTTGCAATAGGGTGATAATGATAAGACGAATGAAAAGTGTTAAAGCAGTAGATCTTTGATTTTTTTATGTTCATAAGAGCATCGTCTGTCTCTTTTTCCGTTGTCGAGTTATATCAATTTATTTTAACATGCTATTAGTGAAATTGATACAACTTGAGATAAAAAAAAAAACATGTCTCCATTTCTTTTATATCATAAATAATATGAGTTGCTCTTTTAAATGCCGTGTAAACATATTTTCTTGGTTTGCCCAAATCGGAGATATCAACTCTTGAAGAAAAAAAACGTAATTTTGACAGAGAAACGATTATAACTTTTGATCGGCAAAATATATTGACTTATTTTTTTTAAATCTTCATTTAAGTGTTTTTTTCTTTTAGAGACAGAGTTCATAACTGCATATTGAGCATATTTCTACATAAAAAGTTGAATTTTTTGAGCTCTAAGTCACCCGAAGACGAGTTTTTCGAAAAATCTAAAAAAGTAGATAAAAATACCGTTAATCCAAGTAGGAATCAACCAACTTAAGACCTTGAGCTTGAGCTTGAGCTTGATTGACTGCTCGTAGTTGCTACTCCATTATGACCAGATCAGCTGTTCTTGCACAGGGAACCAACAGATGTTTGCTTGGGACTAGCACACATCTTCAATGTACAAGTACTGGTGATCTCATTTGTTAGGTCATACTGGCGCCTGCCACGTCAGAATGCAAGTCAATGTAGGGAAGGGGAGGAAATGATGATGCAATCACTCGCCCACTGCAAGCCGAATATACCTCTGCACTTGCCACGAGTTCATGCGGAATTTGTTGGAATTTCTGGGTTAGGTTGGAGAGGCAGAGGTCCGTCTTGGTTAACGAGCTGCCAATGTGATAGATAGGAGAAGGTAACTGATGGAATTTCTAATTGGATGTAGGAAACGAGCTCTATAGTTCATTTCCAATTCTAGCAGATTACTGTTAGAATACTCAAGTTGAAGGTATAGGAATAGTAATGAAAACGGTATGGAAGACCATTTCCAGTTCTAGCGATTGCTAGAACATGAGAAATAAAGAGAAAGATACAAAGTAGGAGAATGGAACGGACCTGGGATTGAATTCACGACCTCCTGCGTATGAGGCAGAAGCAGTAGTCATATGACTACCAAGACCGCTTCGAAACAAGAGAGACCACGCACTGAATTGATTATTTTTATTACCGGCCGCGCAATGCAGAACACAATATTTCGTCCGACCACGCGATCGTTCTGCTGTCCGAAACATGAGAGATCACGCACTGAACTGATTATTTTTATTACCGGCCGCGCAATGCAGAACACAATATTTCGTCCGACCACGCGATCGTTCTGCTGTCCGAAACATGAGAGATCACGCACTGAACTGATTATTTTTATTACCGGCCGCGCAATGCAGAACACAATAATTCGGCCGACCGCGCGATCGTTCTGCTGTCCGAAACATGAGAGATCACGCACTGAACTGATTATTTTTATTACCGGCCGCGCAATGCAGAACACAATATTTCGTCCGACCACGCGATCGTTCTGCTGTCCGAAACATGAGAGATCACGCACTGAACTCGGAATCAACCAACTTAAGAGCTATAGAAAAAGTTTGTTAGCAAAATATATTGGAATAAGCTGCGCTACATGTCAGTATTCCGTAGAAAAAAAATTTTTTTGGGAAATTTATTTTAAGCTTTTTAGTGGAATGTCTTCACTTGTCATAAGACGAATTCGTACTATCCCATTTAATTCCACCACTTGATTGTATCTTGACAGATACGTATTTCGACCACAACAGTAAGGCCGTCTTCAGTGTCTCGTACTTGACTCGACTTCATTTATCTCTTATTTTTTTATATAATGGGCTTCCCTATTTTTATGATTGCACCATAATGATGGCCTTACTATTCCGAAATCCGAATAACTTTGTAGAACAACGTTTTTATTTCTAAAAATTATAGTGTTGCCGTAAATTGTATCTTTCCACGTAAATCTGTACCCTCGACTATAGTGCAATGGTACCCTTATGATATGATTGGTAGGGTAACCGCAGCCTTAGTTGAGTGGGTGTGGGTGCATCAATTGTGCAAGTAGTGGGGTTTCAATGAAATTTTTCATAATTATACACTTTACGATGGTTTTAGTTGATGCGACGTGCTTTACATATCCTATTAAATGTAACTTTCACTTGGAAAACTACCCAAATCAATATTTTTTCTTCATAAAATTGAAACCCTGGTACCTATAGTAGAGTATTGTTTTGTTTTACTGTATTGTTTTAAATTACAATTAAGGAAAAGTGTACCCATTAGTGGTGCAAGCAATATATGGTAGTTTGTTGCTTAACATCAAATATTTGCTTTTTGCGATTAACTAACATGCTTCATTGTGACAAGCACTTTGTGGTGACTCATACTTTTTCTTATTTAGAAGCAAATATCTATTAATCGAAAAACAGTTTCCGTCATAATTATCGAAATCAGAAATCGATCGTTATAATAAACATAGTGTTGAACTACGTAAGATTAGTCACTGAATGAAAGTTGTTCCATTAGAATTTGTAAGGTCTAGTTACTTGAAATTTTTTTGAGTTTTACAGCCGTGTTTAATACACACATACACACAGTCAGATAGAGTCGAGCTAGTTGATTGGTAGTTACAATCATTTTTACTTTCCAAGTCTTTTCCAAATAATTGTTTATAGAGTGAACCTTTGCCCTTTTAGTAAAACTTTGTTGTAAAATATAAACGCAAAGAGGAGGAAGCAAATTCCAATGAACTTTCATCTTCTTAAAAAAAGTTTATAGTTCTTCCAAAACTTTCCTCTCTGCGCACCCCTAATGCCGTTCCGAGTCATCCCAATTACCCTCCCCTCGTCTTGTTATGGCGAATTTCGTCTTCTTTTCTTCTTCTCTCGCACTATATCCGAATCAACGGAGCAGCAGCACCTCGAAAACAGTGCACAAATGCCTACACCGACAACCCATGCCTCAAGTGTGGAGGAAAAATGCTTTCCTTTTTTTTCAGCGCCCAGCAAGGAAGCAAAAGGCAAAGTTAAAACGTGTGAAAATTGTTTGATCTACGGCGCAAAGACACACCGCATGAGCGAGTCGCGTAGAGTAGCGTTAGTTGCTTGCACACGGCAGTCCTTGTTGGAACGAGCCAAATGAAGATGCACACACAATGGGTCTTCTGCCACCATCCCGGCAGTGTGCACTATGGGATTCCGGGGTGGCCGAATAATTCGAGTTTTCGACTGTTTATGGGTCTGTATGGGTCTGCAGTTAGCTTTTCCGGCAAAGGCATTTCGAATTGCTACTCCGAAAAATTAGATTCTCGATCTGGCCTGGAATCAGTGCTTCTGTTTGAATCAAGGAAAAAAGTGGCTAATGACTTTTCCAGATAAGATTGATGTAAGTTCCAAAAATGCCTATAATAACATCGAGACCATCAAGTTCGACATTAATTGAACATTTGAAATCCTAAATAAATACTTGGCTTTGAACCTTAGTAGAATAAAACTAAAAAAATAGATATCCCATAGTGCCGCACATCGTTTCAGCCTAACTGCACTCGATGACGGCTTGTTCCCAAATGCGCCACCATTCGTACAGCAAACGAGGAGCGAGATGCTACGAAGAACGCGTAGGGAAGAACCGTTTCGCGACCTTTCCAGTGTCAAGTTACTTCCTGTGATTTGTGAATAGAAGAAGTTCTTCGTTTCGTTTCTTGTGCGCTTCGCGCTCTGGAAGCGTGAAACCGGGAAATAAGAAGAATCCTGCAGGAGACAAAAAAGATAACACTCCGAATGGAAGGGGAGTTTCTTATTTACGCTAATGAGATAACTTGGATGTTTCGAATTACTGCGCTCGTTATGGCAAATGAACGAAGGAATATACACACCACCAGCCTTGACATACATATTTATAGGAACGGAGAACCAGAAGTTACGATGACAGGTGACAGGCGAGGGCTTGCAGGCTTAGCGATTTATGAATGATTGGCGCTCGTTTTTCACATGGAAGTGTCGGAATACTACACTTGGTTCTCTTGTTTATCGAGGTTTTAACAGCTGAACTGTTTATTATGCCTCATTAATTATTATTAACTTTCAAGAAAATAAGAGAAAACACATGATTGAACCAATTAGTAATTTAACAGATAAAAAATACATAATATTAAATATATTATAAGCTCAGTTGATGTCATATTTTAAAACTCAATACTCCTGTTTTAGGAATTTTATTTGTTACCCATTCAGTCGTTTTTTCATTGGAACAGAGTCACTTCAGCCAAACTAATTTGATGTCGACATGTTTTATTTCACTCACGAATAGGCTGGCTCAAAACTTATTCCGAAGCATACGATTGCTCATTGATTATTACAATTACCTTCAAATCCATAGTTTTCGAGCCTTTGGTAATTTACCTGAAATGAGAGAGAAAGGATTTTTTTTAAATTACTTCGGTTGTATTTTCAAGTTTAATTATTCAGTAAAATACACCCATCCGGGACGTCTGTTAGATTTTCTTACAATCATGTATATAAGAACCTTCCAAAATCGATACAAGAACTGGGCATATGCAAAATTGCTAGATTTCAAATTGATTTAACCATTCATTTCGACAGTTAGCTGCCTTCAATTGGGACGCTCTTCAAATATGAAGTATCCCAGCTAGATAAGAAAACCAATTAGAGAACGTCTACGGCAAAAGATTTCAGCATTCAAACCACCACGAACAACGCCTCAGATAAGCTTAAAACACGTGTTCACCGCAAACGACCTTTCCTTCTGCAAATCTAAAGATAATTTATCTAATGTAGACCACAGTACGTTCCTTCAGACAGCGCACAATCCAGATTGATTGTACAGAAGTGAAAAAAAACTGGAAATTCTAGCTTTCGCAAAAGCGTGCTTCATTATCGAAATCAGCAACTATTTATTCCCTTCGCATTTGCATCACAACCAGCAGCATGGGGAATTTTCTTTTCGTGCCCTGGCCGCTGAGAATAAGAATGCACATCGGGCCACCATCGGCACTGGCTTGCATGACACATGTGGACACATATTAGCATGCTTCACGCGACTTGGGCTATAAATTTGTTCGGCAATCCAAAGCTGAGCACAAAAATAAAGTATTTATTGATCGTCCTAGTGATGTTCTGTGCCTTTCTTAACCATAGCACGGAACTTGATAAAGTTTGTATTTTGGGAGCAATACTCTGCCGTAATATTGAAATTGATAGAAAAAAACACTGAATGTGAGCATAGGGTCTTCTCGTCTTAATTTTATTTTAAACTAGCAAACCCGACGAACTTCGTTTCGCCTAAAATTGGTTTACACCCGGTTCTTTTTTTACACGGGTGGGTTTTAGTTGATTACGACCTCTAGCGTTGATAAAACTATGATTTACCCCATGAACAAAATCACAAAAAATCAAAGAAAATTCAGGTGGTATTTGAAAACCTGGTTAACTGGAAAATTGAAGAATACCAACCGTGTAAAAAAAATATTGGGTGTATTCTCTAATTAGATCTCGAGTTATGAAGAAATTGTTTTTTCATTTGCATGGGAGCCCCCCTTACCAAAGTAAGTAAGGAGGGGTCTCGAACCATCTTAAGAACCTGTCCCGATCCCAAAAACCTCTGCATACAAATTTTCACGCCGATCGGTTTAGTAGTTTCCGAGTCTATAAGGTTCAGACAGACTGAAATTCATTTTTATGTATATAGATTTTTAATTAAAAAATAAAAAGCTGGGTGAACTGATTTTGTATTGTATGCTTTTGTATGCTATGTATGTATGTTTTGTATGCTGTATGCGAAACCATTATTACCAAAATTAATTTATTCAAAACAAAACTGCACTGCCTATCCAAAAATTCTTTCCTATTTTGCTGCTTTGATGATTTTTAATTTACCACCAATCTGTTTTGTAGTAATGAATGATTTGGCAATTCGTTCGATTAATTTTTAGGGTTAGCGAAAGATGTTTCTTACAATACTTTGTGGGAAATTAAAAATGAAGTGTGGGACAGACACATGAATCTCCCCGATCAGGAATACATAACAAAATTATAACTCAATTTCATCAATTTAAAACAACGTGTGTTATAATTAGATAATTCGATAAAAATGTGTCTTCGGCCAGTTTTATTTCATATCAAAATTATAACAACATTAGTTATGAATATTTTCACAATGCCTACATTTTTTGTAGACATTGGAAACAAAAATCGGAGGTAATCACCTTCAGTATAACTTGAACCCGCTCAATATTAATCCATAGCTGGAACAAAGTTAGTTGCCTACATTATGGATGGAAATTCGGCGTGGTAGCGTGCCAGATTTCTATCCGTAATGTAGGCAATTACCTTGAAAGTAGATTTTTGTACAGAAAAATCATATCAACGTTTGTTATAATGTTGATATGAATGTATCAATCTCTGTTTTAATTATGTTACGGCTAGAGGTATTTTTGATATAATTTTTGTTATTTTTCCAACTAACCAGCAATATTTATAACACATTGTGTTACATTATTTTTCTGAAATAAATAACCCCCCTTGATATAATTTTGTTATGCATTCTTGATCGGGTCAAGAGCTGTAAAGTGTGCAAAGAAAAATATGTCGTAAAAATTGAGCAGACCGTAACAGACTGGTTAATTTATGCGCATGCCGGAGGGAAAAAAATGATAACAATTTACAAGCTCCGGATAGAGCCCGTTTGAGGCCGGTGATTTCGTGTAAGGTTATTAACACACTAATGTATATGCGGATCTTCTCAAAACAGAAGAGCATATAGCTCAACAGTTCGTCCGGTTGTCAACTCTGGAGGAATAGGTAATCATGTAAGTACTTGATTAACTAACCGCTTGACTCAGTAACCTAAGATGAAAGGGGTAAGTGACTTCAAGTTTCAGATTGTAAAAAGGCTGCCATCGTCGGTTAGATTCAGCCGAAGAGCTGCTGGAGTGTAATTCAGCATGAGCATGATTGACCGCCCACGGACGGTTGCTACTCCGTTATTGCCAGGTCAGTTGTAATTACACAAAGAACCAACAGATTATCTTTCGGACTAAAAGCATCATCAGTGTGTAAGAACTGGTGAACCAAAATTACCAAAATTACGGCAATACCAGCGCCGGCCGTATCCGAATGCAGGTTAGTTAATCTACACGTATATTAATTGTTCAACCAACTACACAAAGCAACTAATTTGCCTCGCGACTTGAACACTTCCTTTGTGAATGGCTACCATCTCAAAACGCAAAAAAAATCCTTGGAACGAGAAAGAGAATCTTCTCGGAACTCCAATAATTCGCATCTCGGAACTTGGACAATTCGGAGGACTCTTAATCAGAACAAAGAAAATTGAATCTCGAAACACGGAAACATTCTTCTTGGAACTCACAAAATGTGTACCTCGCAACTCGGGAAATTTACTGTTCAGAGTTCATTTTCATTTTGTTCATTTGCATTTCCGAATTCGAATAATTTTCTTTTCAAAATGCAGAGAATTTTCATCGGTCACGTAAATAATATTTCACAAATATCGGATAATTTATATCGCGGAACACGGGCAATCTACTTGAAACCCGGACAATTGGCTTACATTGTAAAGGATAATTTTTATTTCACCAGGTTTCTTTAACTCATTGTACAGGGGTATTTTGTTGCAACCGCATAGGCGTAACTAGAGTCCCGGTCTAGGCGAGGGGCGGCATTGCTCCAGCTGGTGAAGGATAATTTTCTAAGTCGATATAGAGCCCTGCAGGCATGTGATTTTTTATGCCTTTGCTGCTGATTTTTGTTGTTGTCTATATTACTTAATATGTGAAAAATTAAACTGATTTCCAGTAATGGAGTGATTTAACCAATACTTGTCTATTTTTCATAATTATTGTACTGATTCCAATGCAGTTTTTAACAATTCATACAATCCACTGAGTCGATCCATTTACTTCACAACTAAATCACTTCACTTTATGTGTTGCTTCCAGCATGTTTTATCTTTCGTCCAAATTGATGAAATTGCGACAAATAAATTGAACATTATCTAAGTGTCTGAGATTTGACGTGGACAGACTTTATAAATAAAAGCGTGGTAGAGACTGAGAATTCCTAATCGTGATTAGAGGCCTGGATAGGAGAAATGAGGATACGAATGTGCCGCCAATCGAACTGTCAAAAAACAGCCGCCAATCGAGCAATAGACCTGTCAAGCAGCCAATTTGTTGACCCTACATCTGAAAACGGCTAAATTAGATATACTGAAATGTGGGGCTTCTTTTGACTTCGTTGCGTTGCGTTGCGTTGTAACGGAGTATTTCGTAGATTGCATACTGATAGCTGTCATGTATATTCTTTAACTTTCTTACCCCAACTGTTTATGGATTACTATTTGGGAATTAATAGCAACCCAATTGGAGGTCCAAAATGATAAAGCATGAAAACTACCATTGCCGGCCACGCCCATCTTCTCCGTTACTAGGGAAAAGAAGGAAATGATGATATGACATCTACTTAGTGAGAGGCCAGCGACTCACCGACGCCCTCATAGATGTCAAGGAGTTGGATGGTTGGTAAGGAATTTAGTTTTGGAATATCATCATAAGCAAATGATATGATAAGTTTATTCAAACGTTGGGAGTGACCATGCTAAGAAATTTATGTCACTCCGTTTTCCTAGATGTTTAACTTCCTGGGATGGGACAAGGTATTAGACTTGCCCTGGCTAATAAGCCTAGGTTTAAGCGCCATTGCTCGCTCTCTGAAACGAGAAGAGAAGAATCATATATGGAAAACCCCTCCCCGCATGTGCTAATGTCAAATTCAGTTTTTTAGTATTTATGTCAAGGAAATCTAAAATCGATGAAAACTTTCAAACCAAATTCAATTACGATCTAATCCAAATCCATTCACACATCCTTTTCAACACAACTCACAAATCTAAAAAATATCGAATCCAAACTGTTTTCATTATTGGTAAATTAAAGTAATAGTATCAAACTAGGATTTTTTTCTTCCTTGTCATAAAATTCCAACAACCAGGACATCTTCAGTGTCTCGTACTAGACAGTGACTGAATCGAGTCAAGTACAATACAATCGAGTACAATCAAGTGGTGAAACTAAAGGGCACAGAGTTAACTCGTCTTATGACAAGTGAAAACATTCCACTAAAAAACTCGTAATAATATTTTCTAATATTTCCCTCATCGAAAGTAGCACATCATACATACACAAAGACAGATATTTGTTCAGCTTTCGAGCTGTGTCCATTTGAATATGAATCATGTTTCTACGACTATTCTATTGATAAATATATGTGGGAGTGCATTTACAACTTTCAGGTACGCAAATATTATATCGGAAAAACCTCACCAAATCTCCATTCCGTTTCGTCATTTTATCGACGTCCCTCTGGATGAGCACGATATTTCGATCTCTTGACTTCTTCTATTTCTTCTTAGCAGTCACCGCTACTATAGCTTCACCCACGTCATTGAACTGCTCGCTGGCTGTTCTCGAGCTTGTACCTATACATTTTCCTCACAAAATGCAGTGTCCTCGTCTTTGTTCCGACGATTACCTGATTACCTAATTTGAAGCAAGGTATCCGACGAGCAGGAGGCGCTGCTGCTTTCATGCTTCCGTTATTCCTTCTTCATCGCTCCATCACACTAGTATTAGATCTCATTGCACAAACCAGAATACACTTTGCTCACAGAAAGAAAACACTTTCACTTCCGGTGTCGCTTAATTGTAAGTTGCTTAAAATTCAGTTTCAGTAGGTAAATTTTTCAAAGAAAAAAAATGACGGGAGCAAAAATTCAAATAATCGAAAAAATACCAAATTTAGAACAGAAAGTTAGCATCCAACTAACAACAAGATACCCGAATGGTAATAATGGCGATTTGATAGTAATGTACGTTACAATTCTTGTTTCAAAATGTTCAAAGTAGCCCCCGATTTGTCAAAAGAAGCCCCGCACGACAGTAACGCCATATGCGAAAAAAACTTTTTGAATGCATTTTACATGTGTTTGTAATAAATCAATGATAGATTATAAAATGAAATTGCTTTGTTCATAGGATTTTATTGTTATGCGATGTGATCACATAAAATATCGGTATGAAAATGTTTACGCAGATTACCCCTTTCTATTTTATTATGCCTTACGTGTTGTTCTATAGTGAAGA
Source organism: Armigeres subalbatus (assembly GCF_024139115.2). Taxonomy (NCBI): domain Eukaryota; kingdom Metazoa; phylum Arthropoda; class Insecta; order Diptera; family Culicidae; genus Armigeres; species Armigeres subalbatus. The sequence goes on along the minus strand of NC_085141.1, from coordinate 179,073,713 downwards.
AGATTGACTGCCGTGTTGAAAGAGTTACATTTTCTATCCGAGTTTCTCGTATTCAGGCTCTAATCGTGATGTCTATTGATCGTATCTGGCATGATTTTATTTCATTGTATTTTAATGATTTATGCCCAAGGTTTTCTAAAGCTTTTTAATCTCTTTATTTATGTTTGTATGATATGCGGAAAGTTTTGAAATTGTATGGGCTTGGTAGTCATATGGCTACTGCTTCTGCCGCATACGCAGGAGGTCGTGGGTACAATCCCAGGTACGTTCCAGTCTTCTACTTTGTATCTTACTCTATATTTCTCATGTTCTAGCAATCGCTAGAGCTGGAAATGGACTTCCATACCGTTTCCATTTCTATACCTTCAACTTGACTATTTTAGTAGAAACTGCTAGAATTGGAAATGAACGGAAAAAACTCGTTCCTTCCTACATCGAATAAGAAATTCTATCAGTTGGTTTCTCCTATCTGTCACATTACCCGAGCAAAAATTAATAACTAATTGATAACAAATTCTGTTATCCGGTTATCGGACATATTGATAACTGAACTTGTTATCATTTTGGCTGAATTAACAGCCAACATAACAAAAATGATACCAGAATTTTGTTCCTGAAATAACTACATGAAAACAAATAAAGTTATCACTGATACCAAATTGATAACACGTTTTGTTATACATGTTATTTACTCAAATAACTAATTTAGTTAATATTTAGCTATCAGCCATCACTGTTTTATCGACCAAAATAGTTGAATCTTCTTTGCCGACTTCGTTACGCATTGAAAAAAATGTTGCCATTCACTGGGATTCGAACTCGAATCGAGTGATTGCACGGCGTTGTCTCTAGGCTCTCACCCAGTTACGCTTTCTTGAGGAGCAGAAGAGAAGAGCAATACGCTTTCTACAATCTTGAATTTACTGAAAACTATTTATAAAGAAAACATGATGCCATGACCATTTTATGTGAATAACAGTCGGCTATACAGAGTGGAGAGCAGAATAACTTATTAATAACAAACTTTATTATCCAGTTATATTGATAACTAGAATTGTTATCATTTTGTTTGAATTACCAGTCAACATAACAAAAATGATAACCGAATTTAATTCAAAATAGCGAACCAGCAATCAATCAGAATAAATACGGTTTATCGTACTTTTATTGATTTTATTGATTTTTGTCCAGTAGTGATCATTCAAATAATAGGCTTAGGTTAGTTTTCCTTTCTAATTGTCAATCATTAGGTTGCTAGCAGCGCCATGCTTTAGATCGATTTCGGTTCTAGGTTTTATTCTAACTAAACCACAACCTTGTATTTCGCAGTGAAACGTTTCATGTTTTCATAAGCATATATAAACATTAACACTACTGATCCCAGGAAGAATTAATCCGTGAAAAAATTTGCCATTTGGCGAATCCAGGGCCGGGGTCGACAGTTTTCGGAAGCCCCTAAATGTACGAAAAATGTTGATTTTGTTACATACGGTTATGTGAGGGCCCGGGGCCATGACTCAAAGGACCCCCCCTTCCTCAATCCGGCCATAAGTGAATCCTCTCGCTATTCAAATCAACCTCAACTAGTTTTTATTTATATAAAGTCAAACTTATCAGTTCAGTCGATGTTCTATTACTTAATTCCTTCTGCAGATATATTTTATCGTTTCCGGCGAATTAATATGATATTTGCTCATGCGAAAATCACGAGTAAGGTTGAGTAAATTGTGGAAAACTAAAATTAGGATTCGTATGAAGTAATACCTAGTCCACAATGCGCATTTTAACCTACAATGTCTGCCAGGTTTGCTGGGTCGACTAGTTGAAACATATTTTTTGGGTTACTGTGACAAAACACCTTCCAAAGGATTTTCTATTTCACATCTCGATATTCCCATGAGTCGACCGTCCTTTCAACATCGACTATTGGAGGTTTGGCTGCAGATGATCTTGCTCTGGTTTGTCTTTTGCGTCAAAACTAGGTTTAAACTGTCAATAGTTGAGCCCATGGCTAGATCGACTAAAGTGCGAGCATGATTGTTTTCTCCACAACACACCAGATCGTTGCAATTTCTTGATTATCCGACATTTCCAGTTAAATTTTCAGCTTCTCCATATATATAAGCACTGTGGATCCCAAGACGAATTATGTTGCGGTTAGCTTGGTGGTTAGTCAAGACTATTCATCGTTCCTGAATGAGCACATGCCCTTGGATCATATCTTCCGGGAGCTGCAAGGCCATTTTAAGTACTTAATAAACTACAACGCTTAATTGGTTCTCAGATATATATTTCATTATTCAACGACACCTGAAATGAAAGTAACGTTAATAAGCATAGTATAAAACAAATAAGAAAATTTCAACTCTTGTGTAAATTCCTTTGTTGACAGAGAAATAAACAAATCAATAGATATCGAGGGTAACGGGGAAAATCACTGTCTGCTTAGACGAGAAATTTCAGTTCAGTGTTTGGAAACAGTTCTTGTCGCAATATTCATAACATTGGCCGGGTACATTTAACAGAAGTTAGTATGTTGGCAAGGGTAGAATGCTTAGCCCGATTTTTGAACGACGCGATATTTAGAAGAAAATTTATATTGATAATAAAATTTGTTATTATTCAGTTATCAGTTAATCACATGATTGATAACTAAATATCAAAATGATAATAAAGATAACTAATCGTGTTATCAGTTTGATATCATTTCAGTTATCTGCCTTTGCTCGGGTAGCCGCTCGTTAACCAAGACGAACCTCTGCCCCTCGAACCTAACCCAAATAATTCCAACAAATTCCGCATGAACTCGTGGCAAGTGCAGAGGTATATTCGGCTTGCAGTGGGCGAGTGATTGCATCATCATTTCCTTCCCCTTCCCTACATTGACTTGAATTCTGACAACAAATGAGATCACCAGTACATGTACATTGAAGATGAGTGCTAGTCCCAAGCAAACATCTGTTGGTTCTCTGTGCCAGAACAGCTGATCTGGTCATAATGGAGTAGCAAGTACGGACAGTCAATCAAGCTCAAGCTATGCGGAAAGTTTTGAAATTGTTTAAATAAATTGGCAGTACTTTCTTTTCAATTATATGAAATATTCAGATTTTGAACCGCGCTACCGTGCACTACTTACGTAAGGACTAATGGTCTGTTACTTTCTCATGCTGCATAAAAATTTAAAAAAAATGGATGGAAAAAATCTTACATTGTGAGACGCGGAATTAAAAATCTTAGAAAAATCCTTTTCCTAATAAACGTACGATACCAGAAGATTATTTGTTGATATTGTGGGTCCACGAAAAAATCTTAAATATAATCTCTATGATTGTAAGAGTTTAATGGATTTTATAATCCTTATATTTGCATTATCAGTTTTTTTTTAAAGAATATTGAGACTTGACACCAAAAAATTGTGAATATTACAGATGACGTATTTGAATAAAAAGACACAAAACCATATGACATAAACTGAATCGTATATTCTTCAATGAAAGATGATTTAAAATTACATGTCACGGGACCTAAACACTCGACGCACCTAACGCACAAGCAGTTGATAACATGATGCAGTGAAATACTTGTTCAGTGCAAATCGTGGAACCTGTTTTACTTCGATAACCCCTTTTTCAAGAAAGGAAGATAGCTGAGTGGTAACGTGTTGGGCTCTCACTCAGCGGGCTTATGTTAAATGCTCGCTATAATCCTTCATTTTTTTTTTCAAAAAACTTGTGATGTAAAATTAAAGTACATGTTTATTAAGTTTCTAATCTCGTGTGATAAACCATTTTCATAAACCATTCAAAAAAATCAGCTCGTATTTAAATTAAATTGTTTTGAATACCATCGGCTATACCTTGCCGTGGTAAATTTTTACTATTCTACTTTTTCTCTGATGACTGCATTCATCCGGTTCTCGTAGCCCATTTAGCATTTAACCCCACACAAGTCGCTCTGACAGGCTGCTCAATTCGTGCGTTTCCGCATAAATGTGAGTTACCCATTTCAACGCGTGATGATTGCCCTCATTTGCTGTGGTAAATTCCATATTCGTGGCGCTGTGAGTGATGTGAGTCCTGTTGTTTACTTCTCTGCCACTCCGGGAATGTGAAGTGAAGCAGAAAGAAAATAATAAAACGAAACAAAAAATATCACCTTCATCCAGTGCTGCCGAACATTTACAATCCTGGTTGCGATATCTGGAGACAGGGGAAATACGACTGCCCCCCAGAGCTCACTTCGGTTTTCAACTGAAACTACAATATTCTGTGCAAAATTCTTGCAAGTTTTCATTAGTTTTAAATTGTTGTAATTACGTTTAGATGTAGAAATTTGATAGGACCTTAAATTGAACAAATCGGCACCAACATTTCAAAAGGGCGAAACTGCTTTTGTAAGCAAAACCTTCTCCCGTCGCTGGTTGGCTAATTTGAGCCCACTCATGCAACCCAACCCCACCGATGGAAGCAGCGAATTCTCTTCTTTCATTAAATGGCGCTGGATTGCGTTGGTGGACACAAATTAGCCCACCAGCGACAGGAGAAGTTTTTGTTTACAGAAGTAGTTTCATCCTTTTGAAATGTTGGTGCCGAAATCTTGAAATCTAGGAACTTTTTCAAATAGGCGTAACTGTGTTTGACCTTGAAATTTGAAATGGCTAATACTCTCTCAATTCAGCATATTTCGTTCAGCTAACGGTACTACCAGATAGATCGGAATCTATTCTTCCTGTTAGGCACATAAGTTCACAAAAACAGATTAATTAATGAGCACAGTTGCCGTTCCAAAAATCAAGCTCAGAATCATGTACGCCCATTTGAAAAAAGTTCCTAGAAATCATTTAAATATCATCGTTGGAATATAGAAGAACTATTCTTCCTTATTCCACAACTTTATGTCTGTTCAGATCTACGTTCTCCGATCTCAACAGTACGACTAGAAAAGGGATATCTGTTAAGTAATAAGAGTTATTTGTATTGCTGAGCATGAGCATGAGCATGATGACCATGCATTTCGTAGTTGCTACTCCGTGATCGACCAGAAAAATCGCAATTGCACAGGGAACCAATGGATGGAAGTCCGAGAGCTCTAGTATTTTGGAAGGTCGATAACGGCGCTGGGATCGGGGATGGGAAGGAATTGATGATGCAGTCACTCGCCCATTGCAGGCCGAGAACACCTCTGCACTCGCCACGAGTTCCTGCGGAATTTTATTGGAATCTGGGGGTTACCCCAGATTCAAATCATCAAATGCTTTAGCCAAGCAAGCCTTTGGCACAGCAGAGTGCGATTGAATTCGCATTCTATACCGTCCCGCCCAGTCCGTTACTGGAGGGCATGGAGTGTGATCCTCTCGTTTAATAAACAATGTGCACTCGCTTGGCTGTGGATATACAACAGTAAAGCACATGTAGAGATTGGGCAAATCAAGCATCCGAAAGATATTCAATTTGCAAAAAAGAGAGCTAACCGCGGTGGAGGTTGGTACTCGGATTCTGATGGCTTTTCCGCAAACGTGACCTTTAAGTGGTCTTGTTGTGTAGGGGTTATCACGCCTATCTAGAGAGTAGGAGGCTGAGGGTTCGAGTCCCTCCAAGACACGTGGATTCTTTTTCGCAAATTTCATATCAATTTGTCCATTTCGAAACATATGCTGTGCATACGCACAGCCAAGATATTTAACAAAAAAAATGGTTTTCGTACGGCCGAGTTGCCGAATAATATGCAATTAATAGATCTGGGGGTTAGGTTTTATTGCAGAGGTTCGTCTTGGTTAACGGGCTGTCAATGTGATAGTAATGAAGAGGTGGTGTAGTATTCTAATTGGATGCCGCAACGAACTTTTTCGCTCATTTCGAACTCTAACAGTTACCTGCTAGAACTAATCAAGTTGTAGTTATAGGGGATAGAAGATAGAAACGGTATGAAAGCCCATTTCCAGCTCTAGCCATTGCTAGAACACGAGAAATTATATGACAAGATACAAAGTAGGAGAATGAAACGGGCAGGAAGGATTGAAGGATTGAACCCACGACCTCCTGCGTATGAGGTTATATTGATCAGTAAAAACTAATCAATTGAAAATTCCACTAAAAAAAAATATTTGATCTACTGTGTTGCGACATACTTAAAACCTTATATCCGATTAACTCTAATCTAATTTGGAATGTATTGGAATTGGATGCAATGAGGAATGAGGAAATATGTTTGTGATACAAGAAAAATGACTATGTTGGAATTCGCTTTTCAAGTTGTCTGAAGGAGGCTGGAGGCCACAACTGGTTTTAGAGAGGGCCAGGAAGAAAAGAAAAGAAAAATCACATGGTAATTAATATGCGTTAGACATTTAGGATGAGTGCAAGATTGAGAAAATTTACTTTAATATAAATTGGGTGAATTTGGCAAATTTAATAAAATAAGCAAAGCTCAATTTAGATTAATTTGGATAACTGTATAAAAAAAGGAAGGGTCGTTTGGCCGAATGTCAAACGGTCGATAGAAATTATGGCTTTCAGGACCATTATAAAACTAAAAATGTTACTTGGGATTCGACCGAACTGGTCGTTTGGTTGAAAAGTTGTTTGACCGAAAAAGCCGTTTGACCGAAATATTAATTTGGCAGAGACGCCCATTTGGCCAAACAGGTTATTTTGCAGGAAGAACATTTTTTTTCGAACGGGTCATATGGTCTAAATTACGTTTGCCTGAATAGATCATATGGCCGAACAGGTCATTTGGCCGACCAATAATAAAAGTTAAAAGTGTCAAGTGACCGATTATAATTGAGAAGAGAGAAGAGAAAGTGAAAAAAGATAAATGAGTAGTGAACAATAAAAAGTGAGCAGTGAGACTTGCCTTTTCTAATTTCTCACTCTTCATTTTTCACTTTTTACTTCGTATATTTTTCACTTTTCGCAGTGAGAGTGAGAAGTGAGAAGTTTTACTCTTTACTTCCCACTCCTAGTTTCTCACTTCTCTCTGCAAAAAGTGAGAAGTACGGGCTGAGAGGTGAGAAGTGAGAATTGAAAAGTGAAAAAAAAAGAAATGAGACGTGTCACTTCTCACTTTTCTTTTCTTACTTCGCATTTCTGATTTCCCTCTTTGTATTTGATTTATGTGACTGTACCGCTCCTTCATTTCATAGTTCCGATGAGATGAATCATCAAAAACGAGAAATCTATTAATAACTGCTTCAATTTTGCCAGATTCCGATGCCTTTCAGATCATCCTAAGATTAGAGAAAGTCAAACTAAGAATCAGTATAAAGATACCAGAAACTAGTTATCCCTCCGACGTGCGCCAGACACGTCGGTCGGTCGGTCGTCGTACAATCAGCAAAGCGATAGAAGGTGGCCGCTTCTATACTTTGCGATAGACTCGCCTTACGTACTTTGATTGCGTTCGCATTGCGAGCTAAATATTTGTCTCCTGGTCGAGATTGGATACAACAAGTTCGAAATGGAGCGCCGGCTGGTGTCATGTCCCGGCAACCGAAGACGACGACGACGACGACGTTAGCAAGACGGCAATGCGATGGTGTATTTTTCCTAGTGCGCACGGGATAATAAACGAGATCGTGTCGTTGGAATTCTAATTTTTCGCTCATAAACCCAATCAAGCGAGAGGGCGCTGCTGTTTTGATATTTATGGGACTATTGTTGCTCGACGGCGGCGTTCCGTTCGGTTTGAGTTTAGGTGGAAACTTGGTTGCTGATGCCAAACGGAGAAGTACAAGGAGGTCAAATAAAATACTAATTTTCGTGCCTGTTATGGAAGCTATTTGTTTGACAATTCCACGCCCGTGCGGATTTACGGCTACAAATTTGTATAAGCGTGGCAAACGTTATGAAATTGTTGCAAAAACAATTTATGAAGATTTTCCAAATAGGGTAGATGATGAATAGCTGTTTGCCATAAATTCAAATTCATAATTTTATTGGAAAATTTCGTAAATGGTTATTTGGTATATCGAAATTTCGGTACAAGGCCTTGTTCGGATTCACGTCTAAATTTTGTGACTCATTGTTTGATTGTGTTTTCACCTTCACCAATATTTGTTGCTCCTGCATTTTATTTTTTCATTTTAAACTATTCTATTGAAAATAAACAAACACAGATTTCATCAAAATTTAGTATTTTACTTTGATAAGGACGCAATTGTGCCCAGCTGCATTTTTACAGTTTCTCTTGGGCGTCTTACTGCAAACTCGAAATACCTTCTGAAATTATGTTTAGATTGTTATTGATATTTCCAAATTGATACAATTTAAAGTTGAGTTCGCAATATACTCGAATGTATCACGAATAGTTGTGCTGCAAAAAACCCTCCTTCTTCGAAAAGTGCTCAGTGTCGGATTTTGTTCCCTCCCAGTCTCGTTTGGTCAGATGTTCAATTGTCACATAGTCACAATGCTTGGACAGACGCTACAATGGCACACACGCGAGGAGCGTGGGGACAATGCGGGCGCGAACGACGAGAAATAATCGAAAAATATATTTGATGACCAGCCATTTTTATGATGTCAACGATACCGAAGAAGACGTTTATTTCGTCGTGCTGAACAAATTTCCTCCCGTCTGCTCCAGTGCCGGTGGAGCCCTCCCCTCCCTGTGTGTGTGTGGCTCCTAATCTCGTCTTACGTATGGACGGTTGGCTTTGTATGGAGTAAGGTTTTTCTTTCTATGGTTCTCGGTTCTAACAAATGGTGTCATCGTGGCATATCTGTCTATTTTTCTTCTTTTTATGGCCCTGATTTGATGTGTGCCCTAATGGCGACCAGAGCTGTGATTTATATTGCTATTAGTTGTATTTCACTCCGGCGAGGGCACATGTCACTGGGTGATGATAGGATCTGGTTTTCATGAGAGTCATTCCTGTCAGAGACGATGCGATGGACATTATGAAGAATATATTTTGTTTCTTCACAGGTGCTTTATCATCTATTTAATCAGTGGAAGGAAATACCGCTACATTCAATGCTCAAAGGATTCATGAAATTGAATCGCCCTTGCAATGCTCCTGCTCTTTACACGATTCACAAATCACGTTCCAATAAAGATTTAAAGTTATGGCCATAATCATTATCTTCATTCGCCCATTTATTTCAAACGCACATAATGCACTTTTCTTGGGTTTTCCACCCTCCTTCGGAGACAACTATGAAAGAGGAACAAAAAGGGCCGTCTTTCTCTTCAAATGTTTGAATAAATATGTCTCCGAGAGTCTTTTGAATGCACTGCTGGCTGGCTTACAGGCTGCCTAAAGCTACGCCCTTCTGGCCATTGTTCCGCAAGCTGGAGGCGCACTCGCCTTTTGTCAAAGAGGGTGTACTTCGCTTTCCGCCGGCGATATCCACCGGCTGGCTGTTTCCCACACACACCTACCTCGTTATGGCTTCAATTTTTCTCGGAGTTTTCGGCTGCACAAAAACTCCATTCATAAAACGGTGCTTTAACAAGACACCCCCTTCTACTCCGGACCGGACAGAGACGGTTGTCTTTGCTGCTGCTTCTGACTGCCAATTGTCGTGATCGAAATGCAAAGCAGTCAGGGGCGGTTGAAGTCGGTTGTAAGTAAATTATCTTTGGAAGTAGCCGGGAACTTCAATAAAAAGAGATATGAAACGGTCGTTTCGAAGAAGCTAATGGGTTGTAATTGAAGAAATTTGTTTTAAATGTGAATCGATTCGTTGTTTGAGGTCTTACCAAAGTTGGAGCAGAACGAAATGTGGAAACAACACAAACAATAAAGGTAATCCAATTTAAGGTGGCATAATGTAAAGGAGACTTGTGATTAGGGTTACTCGCTGATTGTAATTCGTCTCCTCAGTGTTACCGATTCAGCTAATCCAATTTCATCCAATCATAAGCCAATTTAACTTGAGTGCAAGACTATAAAGACCTAAGCTATATATTATCAAGGGAAATAGTAACACTTCTAGAACCTAAAGGTTGTGGCCAGATGTAAAAATGAATTAGTGATTTATGCAGCGAGCTACGAAAAGGTATTTGTTTCTCAGCACGAGTTGTGCTTTTATTGAACGAGGTTGCACGACAGACTAAGAAGCGATTGTGGAATCTGCACAGCCCTGAAAATATTTTGTGAGGCTAATGGAACAAAATCTTATCAGGCAAGTAAAGTTCCACTACCAGATTTATCTTATAGTACTTAATTCCGTAATATAATAATCATTGTGCAAAGCATTGGAGGACGTGTCAAAACTCAAATCTCTTCTCTTCTCTTCTCTATATACATAAAAATGAATTTCTGTCTGTCTGAACCTTATAGACTCCGAAACTACTGAACCGATCGGCGTGAAAATTTATACGCAGAGGTTTTTGGGGTCGGGGCAGGTTCTTAAGATGGTTTGAGACCCCTCCCTCCTTTGAAAAGGAGGGCTCCCATACAAATGAAACCGAAATTTCTGCATAACTCGAGAACTAATCAATTTTAGGCGAAACGAAGTTTGTCGGGTCTGCTAGTACGAAATAAAAAAGTATTGGGTCTCTTACTCTAAAATAAAAAGCTTTTCAGAATATATTTTACAAAAGAGGATTATTTATGCCTTAGGAAATCGCCAATTTCAAGATAGTAGGAGTAATAGCACCTGCGGTGGATACGAAATCAGTCATTTCGGTCATTTCCACTTACGACACAATAATTGTGTTTAATAACTGCTGGGTCATTCCATGTGAAGTGACCGAGAAAAAAAGCAAACTTGTACTCGACTTTCTTAGTATGTAATGAAATTTTGACCAGTTGTTCAGAATTTCGTGGTGAATAATTGTACCACCCCACGATTAATACGACCATCCTCCTTTTCGGACAAACGTGTGGAACTCGTCATATTGTTTTGCTAACATCAAAAAGATTTTTCAAGGAATTCAGAAAAAATAGTTTTTTGAGGTGCAGTGTTGCCAAATAAATAATTTTCATTTTTTTTTAGGGAGAGGTGCATTTTTCGCCCGATGATTATATTTTTATTTTAAAAATAACATCAACATCCTGTTTGTTAGCCATTTTTACTTTGGCAACGCTTATAATTCCGAGGTACTCTGTTCCGGTTTTGAGATACAGAGTTTTAAAAATGAAAAGCACCTTTTTCACTATGAACATATAAAGGTTGTGGCGTCAAATTGTTGATTCAGTGTTATCTTTTTAGATGTAGACTAAATAAATGAAATGAAATATAAAGGTTTTTACTATTTTTTTACATATACATATATACGCATTGACACATACACAAGCATATATACTGCTATGCGCCTCCTCGATGGTCGATCGAGTATTTCGGTCGTATGCTGGATTGTTTGACGGCTAACTTGATGGGGGAGCAGATCCTGCTGGAATCACTGGCCATGTTGGATGTGGACTTGGCCAATGTCGGTACCAAAAGTACCTACAGCTGGAACGGGGCCGAGTCGATTATCGACGTTACGTTCTGGAGCCCTGGCCAAACGAGTAGTTCGAACTGGAGGGTAGATGATGGCTACACTCACAGCGACCACCTGGCGGTACGCTACAGTATCGACTATACGACCACCATTCAGCGGACGGAAGAAGGAGCGAGGCCTAGCCCTCGTATGTGGAAGACATCGTACTTTTACGACGAAGTGTTTAAGGAAGCGCCCAACCGCGAGCACAATACTCTCGGTCTGAGCGGCGAGCAGCTGGTAACAGTACTCTCGCGTACATCGCGATGCCACCATGCCTAGGAAAGTCCACCCTAGGAATGGAAGGCCACCGGCTTACTGGAGGACTCAAGCAATTGCGAACCTGCGCCGCGCCTGCCTACGGGCACGAGGCGGATGCAGCGAGCACGTACAGAAGAGGAGCGTGTTGAACGACGGGTGGCGTTCGTGGCTGCTAGAACCGCTCTGAAGACTAAGATTAGATCAAGCAAAAAAGCCTGCTTCGAGGGCCTGTGTCAAAGTGCCAACGCGAATCCATGGGGTGACGCCTATAGGGTAGTAATGGTCAAGACACGTGGGGCGATGGCCCCTACAGAACGGTATCCAGAGATGCTGGAGAGGATGATCGCGGGGCTTTTCCCACGTCATGACCCAAGTCCCTGGCCTCACTTTGTGGAACTGCCAGGGGCCAAGGTGGCCGACGAGGAAGAGTAACTGTGGCGGAAATTGCGGGGATTGCACAGTCCCTTAGTGTTAGTAAGGCGCCCGGACCGGATGGTATTCCGAACCTGGCCATCAAAGTGGCCATTGCTGAGGCTCCCGAGATGTTCAGATCTGTCATGCAGAGATGCCTGGACAAGGGAGTCTTCCCTGAAGCATGGAAAAGGCAGAGCTTGGTTCTATTGCCAAAGGCGCGAAAACCACCGGGGGATCCGTCGGCATATAGACCAGTATGTCTGTTTGATATGGTGAGGAAGGTGCTCGAGAAGATCATCCTTAACAGGTTGTTGATACGCATGGAGGGTGCGGATGGTCTATCGAGTAACCAGTTTGGCTTCCGAAAGGGTAAGCCGACCATGGACGCTATCTTGTCGGTTACCAAATCCGCGGAGATAGCTATCCAGCGTAAGAGTAGGAGAGTTCGCTATTGTGCGGTAATGACTTTTGACGTGAGGAATGCATTCAATAGTGCCAATTGGGCAGCTATTGCAGATGCGCTCCTGCGTCTTGGAATTCCCGAGTACCTGTACAAGATTCTCGGAAGCTACTTCCAGAATCGAGTACTGGTATACGACACGGAGACGGGGCGAAAATTCGTTGACATAACCTCAGGGGTTCCGCAAGGTTCCATACTGGGTCCAGTATTATGGGACGTCATGTACGACGGTGTCTTGAGGTTGAAGTTCCCGGTGGGCGTGGTAATCGTCGGCATCGCTGACGATATTACGCTGGAGGTTTACGGCGAATCGATCGAAGAGGTGGAGTTGACTGCAGCCCACTCGATCGCAATTGTGGAGAAGTGGATGAGTTCCAGGAAGTTAGAACTGGCTCACCACAAGACTGAGGTGGTTGTTGTTAACCACCGAAAGTCGAAGCAACAAGCGATGATAACCATCAACCAATAACTCCATCAAACTCTTGGGGGTAATGATCGACGATAAGCTCACCTTTGGTAGCCACGTCAATTACGCCTGCAAGCGTGCCTCCACAGCTATAGTGGCATTGTCCCGGATGATATCCAATAGCTCTGCGGTTTATGCCAGCAAGCGCAAGCTTCTGGCTAGTGTCGCTCTATCCATACTGAGGTATGGGGGGCCAGCTTGGGGCACGGCCCTGCGTATTAACTGCTACAGAACGAAGTTAGAAAGTACGTATAGGCTCATGTGCCTAAGAGTTGCGAGCGCGTAATGTACCGTGTCGCACGATGCACTTTGCGTCATCACCAGTATGATGCCTATTGACATCGTTATCGGTGAAGACATAGAGTGCTTCGAAATGCGCGGCACGAGAGGCATCCGTAGGACTGTCAGGTTGGCCTCAATGGTCAAATGGCAGCGTGCGTGGGACAGTTCCACTAAGGGTACATTGACACATAGGTTGATACCGGAGATAGGTACGTGGGTCAAGAGGCGCCATGGGGGAATCACTTTCCACCTGACCCAGGTCCTTACAGGCCATGGTTGCTTCAGACAGTTTCTACACCAGACAGTTTTTTCTCGGCCTCGCCCGAGTGTCCGGTGTGCGCAGATTTTGGGGAAACGGCGGAACACGTGTTGTTCGCGTGCCCACGTTTTCGCACAATGCGTGACCACATGCTTGTCACATGTGGTCTGGACACTACCCCGGACAACCTAGTCCGGAGGATGTGTAAAGATGAAGTTGGCTGGAACGCCGTTTTATCGGCTATCGTCCAAATCGTCTCGGAGCTACACAGAAGGTGGCGCGTGGACTCAAGGAATGGCTAGTTCAGGCGCAAATAAGAGGTGGTCCAAGGGATCGGAGTCGGCTTCATGGGTCATACCGGGTCTGTTGAGCAGATTCCCCCTCCATTGCTTAGGAAGAAAAAGCTCGTCGAGCTGAGTCGATTGGTATATAATACTATGGGTCTTCGTTTTCGGAGTGAAATGATAGCCTTTCGGAACAACTTTGTTGTACGAGAAAGGCAAAAATCGAACAGGATAATGAAGAATGCTGCTAACTAATAAGCAATAAACCCTACTGTGAGGATAAATGATATGAATTATTTCGAGAAAATCATTTTTAGAAATCATCTCCAACTCTTTACGACAAATAAAAAAAGTCTGCATTTAGAAAAAATAGCTAACAGGATCTATACTGCCGTCATACGCATATTTGTCCCTTGTTTGCTGGGATTTCCTATGTACATGGGACAATTATACGTAGAACGGCAGTATATTCGTCAAAAGCAGACAACAATCATAATGTTCAAACATGTGGAGCACCAACCAATCCAAAAAAAGCTAGATAATATCTTTTTCAGTCGTAAAACATTCCACATCAAATCGTGATTGAACTAGTTTTGTATCATAAATGATAATCAGGGCTGTAAAACGTCAATGGCAATATCCAAACGGAATCCATTTCAACACCCTGTGATTTCATCGTGATGGCTTCTTTCTATCATCGAACTGTAGCAAAAACACCATTCAACCATATCGTACGCGCATTTTCATCTTTTGGGACAGATGTAGCCTATCTTGTACGGTTCCATTCGGCGAGCAGTCGTATCACATCCCATCGTAGTTGTTGTCCTCCAACGCGTATGAATGCATCGGGATAATAAAACACAACGCTCATAAATCGTGAAGTGATGCGCTGCACATATGTGTGCATTAACAGACTGGTTCATGATTAAAAAATTCGTTTATTATTATCACGAAAAAAAATCATGAGGCTGCTATCAATCTCCCCAAATAGAATAGTTGTATTACCCCTTTGGTCCTTTAATAAATGAAGCGAAAAATAGTTTTATTTTTGATCGATCAGATAGTAACTGTAGTTTACTTGTCATAAGACGAGTTCATCATAATGACATCATAATGACAAGTAAAGACATTTTAGCATTAGCATTAGCATTAGCATAGCATTAGCATTGCTACGGTGTAATTCGTAGATTGGACACTAGTGATACTTATGTTTTACTTTTGAAATCCTTATCTAGAATGCTATCAGAAATCAAGAAGGGTAGTGGTCCTTGATTCCAGTCTTAAACAAAAAAAACGAAAGCATGAGGATTACTACTCCTGGTCACGCCCATCTTCACCGCAACTAGGGAAAGAAAGGAAGTGTTGATGGTACTTAATGGGAGGTCACCGACTTAGCGACACCCTCATGAATACCACGTAGTTGGATAATGAGGAAGGTATTTATGGGCCCTCCTTAGCCGTGCGGTAAGACGCGCGGCTACAAAGCAAGACCATGCTGAGGGTGGATGGGTTCGATTCCCGGTGCCGGTCTAGGCAATTTTCGGATTGGAAATTGTCTCGATTTCCTTGGGCATAAAAGTATCATCGTGCTAGCCTCATGATATACGAATGCAAAAATGGTAACCTGGCTTAGAAACCTCGCAGTTAATAACTGTGGAAGTGCTTAATGAACACTAAGCTGCGAGGCGGCTCTGTCCCAGTGTGGGGATGTAATGCCAATAAGAAGAAGAAGATTTGTTGGGTCAGGATTTGCCTGTAGCTGGCAATGTAACCGTGGTAGATCTTACCTCGTAACACACCACGTAAAGGTGTCTACCCAGCATTACGGGTAGCATAATGACAAGTAAAGACATTCCACTAAAAGTTTAAAATAATGTTCTTATCAAACTGTTGTTTCTTCAATGATATTAAAATGAAATCGTAATTGATAACATAAATGCTTGATAACTTTATAAAAATGAAAGATAACTGCAGCAGTTGATACATAGTTGTTTCGTTATACCACTTGTCTTCGATTGTTAGAGGCGAATTTGAGATCAGTCTAACATATGTTGGCCCATCAAACAGATACGCAAGCGGATTGGAAAGGAACCGCCGCGCCGCGCACAGTCTTCCGCCGAGTAAACAGAGCACGCCAAGACTTTTAGAGGGTTTGCCCTTTCGCAATGAAATGGGTACACATGACGATGATGATTGTATGATTGTCACCAATTTATGTCAATCATAATCAAGAGCGCCTTTCCCGTCTTCGTCTTGGCGGACCTCATCATGTCAGTTCCTATTGTTGTCACCGTGGTAGTACTCGCTGCAGTCGTCCAACTATCAATTCGGCTGGTAAAAAGATAAAGGGCATTCACGTTTCCGCACGTCTTTCTTTTATCATCTCCGTGACAGCGAGTGTCGAAATGCCCTCCTTTGTGCATTCCCCATTTGCATAACACACTTTTCCTAATGAACGTCCCTCTCCGCTCGCAGCTGGACGAGCATTTATTTTTACGCATGGACGAACAAAACAACATAGGTTTGCTTGCTGCTGTCGAAACGACAACTCAACGCGCCCACTGTCAATCCCCATTATCAATCTGGCTTTCATTTAATTAATAGATCCAGTTCGAGTCAATCAACCTTTTCGAAGGCCAACAAATCTGCCGCGAACGGTGACGATGATCGGGCTCGCACATGTGCAGGCATCTGATCAGCAGCGGGTAATCAATTTATGTTCAGTTCAGTTATGTTATTTGTGATGTTATTAAATTGATGTTATTTGTGATGTTCTGCTTGTTGGGGGGATGTTGCGAATATATGACATTGATAGTTTTACCTTTAAAGCAAAGTTTGTCATGCTTCTGTTCATTATCCAGTTTTATGAATACCAGTCAAACAGTAGTCTAAACACACTAATAGGTTCTTGTCCAAACATACTAATAAGTTCTTCCCTAATCTTCAATGAAATAAAGACCAATTCAGTGTGAGCTTGTAATTCGTAAACAACATGTTTCAGAGCCGTTAAATAACCTAATCGGTAGAGGCACAGCATGACCAAGTCTTAGGTAGCCGATTTGATACTCGGTCTGATCGAGGGGATCTTTAGCGTTGAAATTTTTCTCGATTTCTTCTGGCATAAATTAACATCGTTACTTATCATAACAAAAATGCAAATTCGTGAATTTGGTTTGGTTAGAAAGATTTTATTCAATAACTGTGGATGTGCATCTAACACCCCATGTTGAGAATAAAAGGGTGTTCAATGTCGATTTTCTGATTCCCGGAAGAATTTCAGTATTGGCTGGATTTCAACATTTTATTTTAAATGTTGTCGGCGATTTTTATAGAACCGACAAGGCATTTAGTCTATGATTTCTCCAGAACGCGTAGTTTTTCCGAAGCCTTCACGAATTTGTTACTGACCTGATTTTTTTCAAATTCTACATAGAATAATTATTGAGATTAATTATGCATTCATCCACTTCTACGTCATAATTAAATCTCTCAACACGTTATTTTTATGTCATTTTAACCCTAATTTAAAACGATCTTTGGTTAAACTATTTCTTCTCTTAACGACCCATTAAACCCAGTCGTGTCATGCATCACAAAAGGCTATAATAGCGTGTATACCTGAAGCCGCACGTCGCAAATTCTGCGCACTTGATTACTCATAGCGGCCGCCAGCCTACGACTCCTATAAATTGGTCCCCCTATGCTGCCGTTAATGAAATAAGTCATAACAGAGCGGCATGCAACTTGCTCAAGGGACGATCCATGAATTCCGTCACGTGAAAACAGGCGGATGTTTTATATTTGAATAGACCGTCATATTTTACTACAGAAGAAGAACTTCCTATCAAAATGTTTCACATTCCATGGACACTTCCCTAGAAGCTCTGTGTAGGAACGCGGCCCAACCTGCGTTCCGGACACGACGGCGATGCCATTTTCGAATCTCGTAAACCATCCACTTTATTATATTATGCGTCAATGGAGCTTTTGCGACTATCACCCTCCCGGCCTTCTCGACACACATACACTTCCTCCCTCTGACACAATCCGGAGGCGGCACCTGGCCAGCCTGATGTCCTCTGTGCGGGTCAGCGGCCGGCGGTGGCTGCGACGACTTCAGCAGAGTCAACCTGTCTCCTGGGGCAGTTTCTGTTTTGCAATTCTTTTCGTTTTTATTTTTTGTTTTCATTAATCGAGCGCTGTTCGACCTCCTGTGATCACCACAGCACGCAGAGTTCGAATCGAGTTAGCCGCGTTGTTGGCGGCTAATGTGGATATGGACCAGGGCGTGGAATGCATGCTGATTTTTTGAGTAGGTACGATTGAACGGCTAAAGCGACTTGTGGTGTTTTGAACACCTGATCAGATTGGGAATGGATTGCTTGCTGAGTTCTTCTTTGCAGGAAAAAAGGAGTTCTTGTCCACGATAGCGAACATAGTTTGTAAGTCAGAACTGTAGCTCAAATATGTGTGGTTTTTATAAAAAAAAATATGATATTCTTATATCTTAGACTCATCCAAGGATTGCACAATGGGGAAAAAATAATCCATAACGCAAATAAATTCAATATCTCGGATAAATTCACTGCACGAAGCTACAAGACCTCGTTTTACTCCAAATGCACCATATTTGTTATGCAATTCGTCAAGTTCGGAGTAACAAATAATCGACAAAACATAACATATTTGACCTCAAATTCTGTCAAAAATCGTGTTATGTGAGTTCTGTCTGCATGATGTTGGGAATTGAGATCTAGCTGATTTTCTCATAATCCTCAAATTGTTTACCAATAAACTCAGCTGCGAGTGACAATAGATTAATCATTACTAGACTGGCCTAGAATTTTTAGAAAATAGAGTGGAGTTACTTTTGTCCACCACAGAAACTAAAATAGGGTAGAGAACCATTTGGGCAGCACCCCTATTCCCGTCAGCAACGTTAATAACTCGTGCTCCATACGTGATTTGAACTGCACATATGTATCCTTTTTCTAAACAGAAAATTGTGAGCACTAAACACAGTATGTCAGCACCGACAGCAGCCCGCGAAGTGAAGCAGCACAAATTGCCGAGAGATCTGACATCCCATCGAACGCACAATATTTATTGACAAGCCATAATTGCTAAACAAAACTGAACACTTAAACCATTTATTTGTATTGAAACTAAACTGAAATTCATTAAAAAATAGCAAAATATTTGACGTAACGAAACACAAACACGTTCGCTCGTCACCGCGGCACTCTTCGATCCTTCAGATAATCAAAAGTCTAATCTTGTAGTTCAAATCATTTTCAAATAAGTAAAACTTTGGAATTTTAAAAAATATTTGAAAAGTTGCATCCCATATCATGCTGTGGACATTTTTCCATGATTCTACTTTTTCTTTTTATGACAGCGTTCATTCTTCTCCTAGCGAATAGGAAACTGTTCCATTTTACGTATCACTGAAAATATATTCATCTCATCGCAAAACAGAGAAATACAGCACCATTCTTGACGCTTTTTTTGATAACATGGGTGCTCACTGCTGAAAAAGATCACAAAAATTGCCAATTCCTTTTCATTGCTTTGTTTTTGATGGGATGGAAATGGGAGCTATGAGATGAAGTGCCGAACCGTTCCCCTATATATTTTCAGTACAGTTCATACTACATTTATCTACATCAAAGTATGCAAAAATTATTGAATGGCGACCTACCCCCAACGGTAACTATAGCATTGGGTTAATTTTGCTATATTTTTTCTAAGGCTGCACCTCATTTCCCGAATTAACCTAAAATTAAACCGTCTAAGACGAATTAAGTACTGTCCATTTAATTCCACCAGTTAATTTTCGTTATCTTTGCAGATACGTATTTCGACCACAACTGTGTGGTCGTCTTCAGTGTCTTGTACTTGACTCGACTTGACTCGACTCGACTAGTCGAGTCAAGTACAAGACACTGAAGACGACCACACAGTTGTGGTCGAAATACGTATCTGCAAAGATAACGAAAATTAACTGGTGGAATTAAATGGACAGTACTTAATTCGTCTTAAACGGTTTAATACATTCCACTAAACGAGCTTAATATATTTTTCTAAAATTAAACTCAAAACTGATGGTTGAATAATTTCCGAACAACGCTGCTAGATTATTTTTGGTAGACATTGAATTGTTTTTGACAATTGTTTTGGAGTCTTTGGTGTTTTGGTTTGAAATTATTTCAGCATTTCATTAAAAAATTTAATTCCTTCGCGAATTTCTTCAGGAACTTCTTTAAGAAAACCTTCAGAACTTGTTTCATGGTAGTCTCTTCATTCGAAGGAGTGAATGTTCCCACAAAAATTCCGTCTGGAGGAATATACCGAAGCAGTTTTTTTGTGGTATACCTTAAGGAATTCCTGGGGTGATTTCAAAATAAATTTCCGACGCAATTTCCCGAGAAATTTCTAGGGGAATGTATTGAGAGATTTAACGAGGGATTTTTGAAGTGATTGCCACGGAAGCTTCTGAAGGTACTCTAACAAGATGAGGCAGGAGAATTAGTGGAAGAGTTGCTAAAACTTTCAGAAGGAATTTCTGTAAAAGTTTCTGTAGGAATTGGCGGGAGAAGATCAAATAAATATAATTTCCGAGGAGTTTTCGTATGCATTCCATTTCTAGAGAAATTTGTTCAGAATTGATCAGAAGAATTTCTGAAGAATTCCAAAACGATTTCATAGGGGGTCTCTGGGACAAATGTTTTGAGGAATACCTTGAGGGATTTCTGGATTATTTCTGGAAGAATTGATGGATTATAAGAATTTTCTGGAAAAAAATTGCAATTAAATTTCAAATTTCGGAGTTGGGTTAGAAATTCTATGTGAGATTCGAAAGGAGTTTTTGAACAATTGCCGAAGTAATTGATGAAGAGTTCTTGGAGAAATTTTATGGATGAAGTCCAGGGAGAATTACAGGATAAAATCCTAGAGGAAAAACTGGCGGACGGGTAGGTATGAAATGACACTCCTAAGGTATCGATATTTTTACTTTAAAGTAGTATCGAATAATATTGAATTCAAATTATTTTGTGACTCACAAGTAGTTATCCATACACGCAAAAAATGTTGCAGTCGAAACTACCATTCCGAGAACTATATTTAGAATATCGACAATTTTCAGCAGCCGTTTGATCTCACCATACACGTAGAAAAAATCAATTGTGGCTCTTGCGGAATGTTGTTTCATGAGTTTCAAGTTCTGTGAAACCATGATTAATTTTACTAAAATTTTATAGTAGTTTTAAAAACAAGGTGTAGCCTACTAAATAGTAGTTTTCACCATGATTTTTTTTCTGTGGACTAAATGTTGGATTGAACACTAAATATAGGGCACTGCAGGGACTGTTTTGTCTCTTTCTTGCTGCAAAGAATTTAGAAAACAACAAGGCCACTAAGTGTAAACATTTATTAAGAACGACATTTCAGTTAAATTAACCAGCGTTTCAGAGAAATTCACCACTGATTCAGTTCAGGTAACAATAATCCGCTAGGACCACAGTTGATTTTTAACTGCGCTAATGGTAAATTCAAACGGGCTTGTAATCTGCTGAAAATCGTCGGTGCATATTCTTTAAATAACCCTTGGAATGGTAGTTTCCACAGCAACATTTTTTCCGTATACACATATAGTAGAATGCTTGAGGACAAAACACCCGGAATCCAATTATAAATCTACTCGCGTTTTCGAGGGCACACTACTCAATACGGAAGCAACACACAACTGCCATTAGTTGATTCATAAGTAAAAAATTGCTAATTTCGCTACTGGTTGCGTGATCAACATCTAGTTTGCATCGGTCTAGTAGTCAAAGTACCGGTACAATAAATGCCAAATCAATGTTTTTGATGGAATGATATATTTACTGCAAGATAGTGCATAAGAAATTACCAAGTTGAGCTTCTTCTTCTTCTTATTGGCATTACATCCCCGCACTGGGACAGAGCTGTCTCGCAGCTTAGTGTTCATTAAGCACTTCCACAGTTTATAACTGCGAGGTGTCTAAGCCAAGTTACCATTTTTGCATTCGTATATCATGAGGCTAACACGATGATACTTTTGTGCCCAGGGAAGTCGAGGCAATTTCCAATCCGAAAATTGCCTAGACCGGCACCAGGAATCGAACCCAGCCACCCTCAGCATGGTCTTGCTTTGTATCCGCGCGTCTTACCGCACGGCTACGGAGGGCCCACAGTTGAGCTTATTAATGGATAATTCGGAAAAATACTTTTTACTGACTACAGCGCCACTAGCGTTCTAGTTATTATGCTCCTACTTTGTCTTTTTTATTAATCCACTCATGCTGCGACGCAGCAAAGCTGATAAAATAAAAATGGCAATTGTGCGTTGCTTCCGTATTGAGTAGTGTGCCCTTGAATACGTAAGTAGATTTCGGATTTGTCCATCCATTTTATAATTAACTAACCTCGAGATGGACACCCCAGTAGACACAATGGTCCGTATTTGGGTCAAAGCGTCAATTTCATACTCAGGGTTCTGCTGAAAATGGTTCTAAAATAATCCCGTCGCTTTACGAAGGAATAATCAAATTGGCCAATTTTGCGGATGTTCCGGATCTTCCAGGGGACCACCCAGTTAGAGGTGTGCGCCGGTCCGATATTCGTCGGCGGCGGCGTTTGTCAGAATTTTGGTCGGCGGCGGCGTGAATCGGCGTGGCGATTTTTTTTATTACGTTTCTTAATTTTTTTTTGCATTTTTTTGAGATATTTTCAAGACATTAAAGGAAGAATCTTTTGAACTTTGCATGAAAAATCTAATGAACTTCTATAAGTTTCTAATTCTATAAGTTTTCCAAAATTTGGGAATTATTTTCGGATTTTCCATGGAAACTTTTTTTTAGGTTTGAGAAATATTTGGAATTTCTGGATAAAATTGTTTGAAATTTCTCCAGAAAATGGGAAATTTCAGAATTTTCACGAAAAATTGTGCTTCTACAGGAAAATCTTCGGAAATTCACGGAAAGTTTCTATTGAGTATTCTTCGAAATTTGCACAAAAATCTTCATAATTGCAGGAGAGTGTGGCTGGTCGAATGGTTGTTTTCAGGTTGACTTTCTTAGTCTAGAATAATTAGGACGGCTAGTTTGGCATGGCCAACGATAAAACAGTAAATTCTTAAGAATTTTCGCGAGAGGCTCTAAGGAGTTTTCAAGGAAAATTTTCTGGAATTTTCACGAGAAATTCTCCATAAGTAAACTTCTTAAGAATTTCCACGGAGGATTGTTCAAAATGTAGATTTCAATAAAAAAAATCTTTGGATTTCAACGGAAAATTGTTCGAAATGATTGGATTTCTACTGAAAATTATTTGTACAGTAGACGTTCGATAACCAAAAGTCATTTAACTGCAATTCAATAGTTACATCAGTTTGCAGTTTTCGGACAGCTGAACTTCAAAACGATGTCAAAGTCTATGATCTGCATTGCGCTGCACAATCAGGTGCACTTCTATTGCGTCGGACGTCGCCTGACAATTGTTTGACGACAAGAATGCGTCGCGGTTATCGAACGGCATTCGCTAACTGAAACGAAAACATGTTGCAGTTTTTCAACGACTAGTGTATTGTCCAAAAGAAATTCTTGGGAAATTCCATTGGCCGAAAGCGACTGGTAAATTGGCCGAAAAAGTTGTTTGCCCTAACACGTCGTTTGGCCGAATTGGTCGTTTGATGGAATGGGTCATTTGGCCAAAAATATGGTTTGGGCCTACAGGTTATATGGCCAAATGTCAATAAGGGTCTGTTCAAATATAACGTAACGCAATAGGGGGTAAGGGGTTGTTTATTTTTTGTTACAATTTATCATGCAAAATATGGGGGGGTGGGTGTTTTTCGGAATATTGTTACGCGTAACAAATTAATTGCATAGAGAAAAAAATTTTAAATGTTGAAAAATGTTTTTTTTTCTTGAAAATAGCATCAAATATACTAATGCATAATAATTTATTGTAACGTGTTTTAAATCCTACCAAAAATCTTTTTGCCTTTCTCGTACAACTAAGTTGTACAGAAAGGCTATCATTTCACTCCGAAAACGAACTTTTTATAGAAGCCTCTGAGACCCATAGTATTATATACCAATCGACTCAGCTCGACGAGCTGAGCACATGTCTGTCTGTCCGTGTGTATGTTTTTTTTTTCTTCCTAAACAATGGAGGGGGAATCTGCTCAACAGACATCCTGGGTTGACCAGGAAGTGCTGGGTTAGGGGCCACCTCCAATGAGGGAGGCAGGACTGCATCCCTGACCAGCTAAACCGTTTCCATTGCCGCCAAGCCCATCGTCCCTTCGGTACAACCAGAAAGTAATGCTTCAAAGGGGGGCCAGTGCATAACGCACCCTCGAGGTTAGCTGCGTGTCCTTGCAGCATCGAACATCGTGACTCGCTTTTTTAGAAGAACACCATGGTATCGTGCCAGCGCATTGCCGGCTTTCCAGGTGGCCTTACCACGCCCTATGTCCTCGGAAGGTGGGCAGGGTCGACTTCGCGCCTGCTTCCCTCTGCACGACTGGTATCAAGAATGATGATGCCGCGTGCACCCCAAATTGACCTTTCTGCGATAGGGCCTATTCGCCAGCACACAGAGGGACTTGCCGACGCGTGTGTATGTATGTGTGTATGTGTGTGTGTATGTGTGTGCACAAAAGTTATAAAAAACATTAGACAACTTTTCGTATAGTAATCCTTAACCGATTTTCTCGCAACAAGTTTCATTCGACAGGGGACAAAGCCTCGTTGAACTATTGAATTTTATAACGATCGGTCATTGCGTTTAAAAGTTATGAAGCAAATGGTACATCGAACTATAGAAGCGCCATATAAGGTTGATGTCTTAACTAAATGAGAGAAAGGCACCACCAACGCTAGGTGGATTAATCTGGGTTTTTTTTTCTCAATAAACTGTTTGTTACGCGTTACGCATAGGGGTGGGGGTAGTTCTGGAAATTGTTACAAATTGTTACGAGCGGGAGGGGGGGTGGTATGTGTTCTCAAAACAACGTTTTTCGCGTTACGTAATATTTGAACAGACCCACTGACCGGGTAATTTGCAGTTGTTGAACACCTATCATACTTAACAAAGAGCAACGAAACGTTGGACAAAATTTAAAAATTAATTTAGTAATTTAGTCAAAAATATCTATCGGTTTGGCCTAATGACATTTACGTTGAAAAGGCCTTTTTATCAAACGACCTTTGAACGAAATTTCGTAACCTCTACTTTTCAAGTCGATACTGGCCTTTAAGCCAAAAATCATCTACCCAAATCCCATTAAGCCGAATTCAACGTTTATCCAAAACTGTTATCAGGTCGAAAATGGTTTGCCCAAAAATGTAGTATGACCGAAAGCGACATACAGCCAAAATGGACATTCAGCCGAAATGTTAATTTGACCGAAAAAATCGTTTAATCGAATGGATCATTCAACCGAAAATGCTGTTTGGTAGGAATGGTCATTTGGACCGAAAATGTCCTTTCTGCAAAACAACCCTTCCGGTCAAATGAAATTTTCTGTCAAATGACCTATTCGGCTGATCGTCTTTTTGGGAAAATGATCAATTGAGCCATGCGTCACTTTTCAAAGAAGTAAATAAGTTAGTAAGTAAGATTACAGAAAGGGCATTCTTGGGCCAAACGGCATTTTCTGCCAAATGACAATTCTGGCACTTTTGGTCAAATGATCCATATTCGGTCGAACGACTTTTTCAGTCGAACTTCATTTTCAGCTAAATGACCTGTTAAGGCAAATAACTTTTTACAAGTCTGGCCAAATTTTCTTTTTGCTTTCAGCCAAACTACATTTGCGGTCAAACCTTGGTACTTGCCTAGATGTTTTTTGGCCTAAGGGCCAGTATCGACCCAAAAATAGGGAGGCTACGGAATTTTGTTAAATGGTCAATTGACAAAAAAGTCTATTTAACCAAACGAGTGACCATTTTTTATCATATTACCCGTTCAGTCCGAGGTTCAGTGTCATTGATATTTGGCCGTATGACCCGTTGGACCGAATTACATTTTCAGCCAAATGGACCATTCTGTCAAAAAACCATTTCAGCTAAACTGCATTTTTGGCCAACGATCGTTTCGGCCAGATGACCTACTAGCAACCGGCTTTTCCGGCCAAGTTACCAGTTCGGCCGTCTGTCGCTTTCGGTCAATGGAATTTTCCTAGAATTTCTTATCTAAAATAGAAAGAATTTTCTGAAGAAATAAAAAAATCCTCAAAAATTCCGAGCATTTTTCTGTTGTTTTAAAGTTGGCTATGCCAAACTAGTGATGAACTTCTCCCTGTGAAAAAATAACTCTTATTAAGGATTACAAAAAGCTAGCTGTCTTAAGTAATCTAGATTGACAAAGTCTACGTTAAAGCGTCCCTTTCACAAGTCACAATTTTCTGTGTAAATTTCAAAGAATACTCAACAGAAACTCAATAAGAACTTTCCGTGGATATTCCGAACATTTAGAAATTTGGAACAACCTCCTGTGAAAACTCTGAAGCGATTTTCATGTAAATTCCAAACAGTTTTTCTTGGTAAATCCAATAAGGGCTCCTTTTGGTAATTCTAAAGAGTTCTGGAAACTTGATAGTAGTTCTTGTGGAAAATCTGAAAAAAAATCCAAATGAATATTCTGGAAAAGCTGAAAAAAATTCTAAGAAAGTTCATTAATTTTTTTAGGCGAAGCACAAAAGATTCTCCCGTTAATGTTTTAAAAATATCTAAAATGACCAATTCAGCCGAACGACACTTTCCACCGAATGTCCATTTCGACCAAAGAGCATATTCGGCTAATACGCTATTCGGCCAACCGATTTTTCAGCCAAAGGAACTATTCGACGAAATGACATTCTTACATTGATTTTGACATCAAATTGATTCAAGATTTGTTTACAAATATTGCTGAAGATTACTAAATTGAATGATATGACATCAAACTGTGTACTTATTTTGATATCGGAACCCAATATCAAAAATAGTTTTCTATTTGCTCTCATCGACAGCAGGAATAGTTTTTTACTTGATTCACAGTAAGATTTTTCTGCTATACGTTTGTTATTTTAACCGTTCAAACGACCAAAAAGATATCAAATTAAGTAAACATAATCGATGATTTCACAACATTAAAACAAGTTATTGATTTGCTCTCAAGCTTTGCTCGGGTAAACTTCTACCAAATAGTATTTTCGTTTGAACAACATATTCGGCCAAACAACTTTCAGCCTTGTGGCCTTCAGCCAAATGGATTTCTGCCGAACGACTTTTTGCCATTCAAAAATTTAATTTCAATGAGATTTTTGTAAATTTCAACGGGACGGAAATCCGAAGTTTTGTTTAGTTTTTACGGAGAGCTTTTCGAAATTTGAACAAGAAATTGTATGGAATTGTCATGGAAATCATTGGTATCTTCACGAAACATTCTCAGTTTCAACGTGATGTTGTAAAGATCTATCAGGAAATTATACGGAAGTTCCACTGAATTTTCGGAATTTCCACTAAAAATTTTGTGGACTTCTTCAAATTTGAATCGGCGTGAAAATTATAGATCAGCGGCGTGACAAATTTTAAACGGCGGCGCGCCGATGCAAAAATGTCGTCGGCGGCGGCGTGCCAAAAACTGTCGGCGGCGTGGCGCGGCGTGGTGCGGCGGTGCACACCTCTACACCCAGTGGACACAATGGTCCGTATGTGGGTCAAAGCATCAATTCCATACTCAGGGTTCGGCAGAAATGGTTCTAAAAAAATCCCGACGCTTTACGATGGAATATTCGAATTGACCATTTTTACGGATATTCCGGATCTTCCAGGGGACCACCCAGTGGACACAATGGTTCGTATTTTGGTCAAAGCATCGATTCCATGCTCAGGGTTCGGCAAAAAATGGTTCTAAAAAATCCCGTCGCTTTACGATGGAATTTACGAATTGACCATTTTAACGGATGTTTCGGATCTTCCAAGGGACCAACCAGTGGACATAATGGTCTGTATGTGTGTCAAAACATTAATTTCATACTCAGGGTTCCGCAGAAAATGGTTCTAAAAAAATCCCGACGCTTTACGATGGAATATTCGAATTGACCATTTTTACGGACGTTCCGGATCTTCCAGGGGACCACCCAGTGGACACAATGGTTCGTATTTGGATCAAAGCATCGATTCCATGCTCAGGGCTCAGCAGAAAATGGTTCTAAAAAACATTCCGTCGATTTACGATGGAAAATTCGAATTGGAAATTTTTACGGATGTTCCTGATTTTCCAGGGAACCATCCAGTGTGCATAATGGTCCGTATGTGGGTCAATGCATTGATACCATGCTCAGGGTTCAGCAGAAAATGGTTCTAAAAAATCCCGTCGTTTTATGATGGAATTTACAAATTGACCATTTCTACGGATGTTCCGGATCTTCCAGGGGACCACCCAGTGGTCTCTGAATACACACTTCTCACCACACTCACACACATGCGCATACATATACACCCACAAACACATAAATGCCCATTGTAAGTCGGTTGGGTACCCGGCTACCCCGTCACCCATCTACGGTGGGAAAAATCGTCACTAACATATGGGTTAAGTTATTTTTTTATAATCTTTATTAACGTGATTTTTTCATGAAAAAAAAGTTCATCACTTACAATATGGGTTTAGTAAGTTATTATCAAGTTTGAGAAAATACTAATTGGATTGGATTGAAGATCGGGCACATTTATGATCCTCAATTTCAAGTTGATCATACGAAATCATTGAAATAAAATTTAGTTGGCTTTTTAACTTTCACTAATAGTTTACCGCAGTTAGCACAAAGTAGTGTTGAGCGGCAAAAAAAAAACTTAAAAGTATTTATTCGATTTAAATACTGTTAAATTTTAACATCAGATTATTACGAATATTTTTATTTAACTTTATTTGATTTAATAAACTTTTAATAAAGTACTCAATTGATTCAATTACTTCATTGCGATACTTACTTAGTATCGAATATCAAAGTATCGATTCCAATAGTATCGAGTATTAACTCGTATTTACTTGTATCGATTTATCCCTATCTACGGGACTACCTATTCGTGAAAAAAATCTAAATAATGCCCAGGAATGTTTCTGAAGGAAATCACGCAGAATTTTTTTTAATGGAGTCTGAAGGAATTGCTTCAGGAACTTGAAAAACTCTTGCAGGAATATCCTTGAAGCACTTCTAAAGGAATTCCAGGAGAAAAATTTCGAAGAAATTCTTGAAGAAACTTCATGAGTATTTTCTGGAGGAATTTTGATTGAGCTTTTGTAGGAATACAGGGAAGAACTTTCCAAAGAATTCTTGAAGAAAAATCCAAATTATTTCAGGCTTCGGAAGAATTTCTGGAAAAACATCCAGCGAAATTCCTGGAGCAACTTCTAAAGGAAAACATGGAGGAACTTCCGGAGGAATGCTTGTGGAAAATCCAAGAGGAATCCCTGAAGGAATTCCCTGAAGAACTTCAGGATGAATTCTTGGAGAAACTTTTGGAGGAATTCCTGGAGGACCTTCCGAAGAAATTCTTGAAGAAAGTTTCTTAGAAATTCCTGGAAGAGCTTTCCGTAAAATTCCTGGAGGAACTTCCGGAGGAATTCTCGGAGCAACTTCCGAAGAAATTCCTGAAGGAACTACGGGGGAATTTCTGAAGAATTTTTTTGAGGCATTTCTGGAGGAGCTTCCGGAGGACTTCTTTGATGAACATCCGGAGGAATTCATGGAGGAAATTCCGGAGGAACTCCTGGGGGACCTTCCAGAGGAACTCTTGGAGGAACATCCGGATGAATTCCTGGAGGAACTTTCGAAGGAATTGCTGAGGAACTCCTGGAGGAATTTCCGGAGGAACTTTCAGATGAATTCCTGGAGAAATTTTCGGAGGAATTCCTTGAGGAATATCCAGAGAAATTTCTTGATAAATCCCAACGAACTCAAACGAAGAAGCTCCGGACAATTTTTGAACGTTTCAACGTTTGAAATTAGTTCACGCCGATCTACGCCGCCGCCGATCACCAAAGGAGTGACGCCACCGCCACTGGCTGAAAATAATGTATCACGCCACCTCCGGTAAATTTTCAATCGGCGTACAAGTCTAGTACCAACGAGTCTGTCGGCAAAGCTTTGCACGGTACCAACGAGGGCTTCAGCACTAATTCAAATCTAAATCAAGATCCTTTTGGAAGTAAGTAAACGATCAACGCAAGGAATCCGGGGATCCATCATCAAAAGACCTTAATGGAGGAATCGGTCTTAATGGAGGAATCAAATTCAATAGAATATCGAATGTTAATTCGTTTGATGGAATAAGCAGCAATTTTTCACGTCGTTGAATTTTCAAAATTATTTGCTGTGTACTTACGAACACTGCCACTTCTTTGCTGAAAAATTCGCAAGCGTTTTCAGTAATGAGTGACAGCCAAGTCTCTATCACAACAAGGATCGTTCCTCCAAACGACCAGTCATTGGGTGCAATCAACATCGATGATGACATGATCCGGAGAGCCGCAAAGCAGCTAAAATCATCTAATTATTCTGGACTCGACGGCGTACCGGCAGTTTTCATCAAAAGGCATATCGACGCAACAGTTGGCTTGTCCCACTATACTTTTTTGTTCAGATCCTTGAACATCAACGGAATATTTTCCTTCTGTTGAAAGTTTGCACTAATGTTCTCAGTCCACAAAAAGGGAGACAAACGCGATGTGAACAACTATCGAGGGATCACGTCATTGTGTGCCGTTTCGAAGCTGTTTGATCTCGTCATTATGGAATCACTGACTGTTTTCGCTCTATAAGCAACTTCTTCACAACCGCCCGATTTATCGACTTCCACCAATGTACTGTGCCTCACGTCTAACATCACGAACAGTCTGACAGGACAGGGCCAAACAGATGTCATGTATACTGAGCTATCTGCAGCCTTCGATAAGATGAATCACTTATCACCTACTGCAAAAGGGGCTGTCCATATACCACGTGGACAAGTTTTGGTCAGTTTAATATACCCCCATCTCCCAGCGTGGACAACTGGTTATATAAATTCTCAAAAATGTGTATGAACCGTGGACATTTGCCAAACACCCCCTCCCCCTAAACTGTCCACGTGGTATATGGTCAGCCCCAAAGTGGACCAATTCGGATTTGAGGGCTGTCTCCTGAACTGACGGGGAATGCATTTCCAAAAGTTTTTATGCACCATTCTGTTTTGTCATAAAATTTTCTCGAGAAAAAAAATAGCCAATGGTTCTCAATACTTACGTACATGATCCCCAATTTCATGGAAAATTAAATTTTCAAAAAGATTGTTCTCAACAGTCTTGCATCGGAATTTGGTTCTGTTTTCTGCAATCGATCACAAAATTCCAATAGTTTCGTTTCAGGGACATTGATGATCAATAATTAACTGACAAATCTTACAAACCATTGCTATCATTTTTCTTCAGAACTACTTTATCTTGGTCATTTTATGTTAATACAATACTATTTAGCATAGCAGTACTCACTTATGTATGATTTATTATAACCGATAAGTACCTGAAAGTATAAAAAAAAAGAAGTGTTAGAAATTGCTGGAGGGTAGAGAAAACATTCTTTCAGTTCGCTATAGACAAGACAAGACAAGACAACCTCATAACAGAAATTAGTAGCTAAATTTGACAGAACCATCTACTTAAACTGTTTTGCGGCTATTTGATTGTCGCAGCACTTAAACAATAAAAACGCCATTAAATATTTTCGGAAGATTCTTTTGGAAAGATCCTTTTTGCGGACGCAAACCCAAAAAATAGATTCAGCAAGAAGCGGAACGAAACGCTCAACTCATTCATTCATCACCGCTAAGCCCAGAGCAATTTCGTCGTGCTATCAATTGCTCCTGCTATATAGCCGGTACCCTCACTAATTGGCGTGGCGCTCCTACCTCTTAGTAGCTGGATCGAATGCAACTCTGCCTCTATAGATACGATCTACCTCTACTGACTGACGGAGCAAACAGCGACAAAAACAAACTCACAAAGTTCGAGACATGACGCTCCCGCAGGCAAAGGAACTGTCCGTTCGCGCCGTACCCGGAACAAGGAATACTTGCGGCAATTGTTTAAACCAAATGGCATGGAACAAACCGGAGTCCGGAGTGAAGTCAAACAATAGGCAAAACGAGAGAACCAAATGTGTATAAATATTTTATGGTTATAAATAAAACGGAATCACATTTGCCTCACCTTCTTTTCGCATGCCCGGTTTTCCACTAAAAGTGAGTTCAGTTTCGTTGATTTTGTTCCGTTTGACTCGAGGCCGGTAGTGAGGACTTGCATCGCACATTGGTGCTAGTGGTGGTGGGTCCCCACATCCAGACGCCACCCTACACGCCACAAAAACGGGTCGTAACTTAATGCAATAAAAACAAATTCATATTTACATTTCCTACAATTACCATATTATTGCTTCGACACGACTCAATTGGAGTAGTTCGCTGTGGTCATGCACCAGCCAAGCAGCAGGCAGCAACGACAGCAGCAGCCGAGAATGCACTCCCCGGGTTTCCAATGTGTGCAGTGAGTGTGAGCAATGGGTTCGCAGAGGTAGGCTGCTTATAATCGCATATCGGTCCCATCGCTACTGGGTTTCTTATTTAGATAGGACTTATAGGCGGATAGGTTCCTCTCTAGTTCTCAGCTCACCAGCCGCACAGCAGACGTGATTCAGCTGTGACGTTTGATGACATGGTGCCAAAAGGCAGTTGACTCAGTTTTTGTGACTGGTTGCTAACATAATGATCAAGCATGAATGTCCTTTGAAGTGTTTATGCTTTCGACATACCGCGGTACTGTGTGCCACTGATGACTGCGCTGGAAGCAATTTGTGCCACGCTTTAAATATCCCGTGAAGCTGTCAGGATAATAAGAAGTGGGTAAAGATCATTATTTTCTTTTCTCGGTAATGTTTTTCTTTCTGCATCTCGCTTCAACTGGGTCTAAACTATCTGTCAGCATAGGGCTTCATGAGTTTTTCTTCAAAAGTATTTATCGGGATGAAAGGCATTGAAGCAATTGTTACCAATTCTCAATACACAATTATAAGTTAAGGGATTAATTGTGGCATGTATTGTTGCCTACCTGAATAAAATAATAAAAATGTATGAGATGGTTTCAACTTGTTGCAACGTTTATCGATTAAATAAAGAAGCTTACGGACGAGTTCTGGGAAAATATGTACCTTCCATTGGGTGTCGAACCTCTGTTGGAAACATATGTATTAAACCTATCTAAAATCAAGAAACAATTAAAATCATGTGGCAACGCAGACGGGAGAATTTCGTGAGCGTTTCGTAAGGGAACAGAAAATTATTCAGAGCTTTTAGTGAAATGTCTTGGCTTGTCATTAATTACACCACTGAAGTGTAATTATACAGATACGTATTCCGACCTCAGCGATAGGACAGTCCTCGGTGTCTTGTACTTGACTCGACTAAGACAGAAGACAATTAATTTTAATCCCTAGCAGGAGCTACGACCTTGATAACAGATCGCCTATAAATTTACATTTGTGCGAGCAAAAACGCGAGGTGAAGGCTAGCACGGCCATTGTGACAGCCATTTTTGGACTATTTACCGTCGTTATTTACCAATCTTTCAGGACAACTTTTAATAAACTGATTTGACGTACAAATTTGGGGTTTTTTCACTGAATCCAGCCCAAACTAGTTTAGAAAGAACTGGAAAAGCATTGAAATATTTTTTCGGATATCCTAGGCCGTCCAAAGGGGCCGTCCAGAAACCACGTGGTCATATATGGGGGGAGGGTTTGCAAAATGACCACGATAAGCCACAGGGGAGGGGGTGTTGCTCTCGAACCACGTGGTCTTTTTTTATACGAAAAGTTTTTGGTGAATAACAATAGCGGTGTAAAAAATACAAATCATTAAACGCAATGCGCATCTTAGAACCGATGCCCACGTAGCGTCTTTTCAACTCAGCGTTGAAAAGACGTAGGTGTGCATCGAAAATAACCGGTAACGCAGCGTCGGTCGCAACGTCGATGCGTATCTGCGTCATTTGACTATCTTAGCCTTAGCCCATTTCTTTAAAAAAAATAAACGAAAAAACAGGTTGCGATTCAGTCTCAATTTCCACAAATAAAAATTGGAAAGGAAAAATGGGAAATTATAAAGAAAAAATCTGCCGCACCACCGCCGCAGATGGTTTTTGGCATCACGCCGCAAACACTTTTGCATTAGCGGACTGCAGCTACAATTTTGAAAAATGTTCATGTTTTTACAATAATCCAAGAAAAAAACTTCAAAAGAATTTCTTTGGGATATACAGGAAAAATCCAGTAAAGAAAATGCCTGTAAAAACTTTGACTTTACTTCATACAATCCTGATAAAGTGCTGGCATTCCGAATGATTTTTGAACAATTCTCTGTGAAAAATTTTGCTTGGAAATTTTGCTACAAATTGTTAATGAAAAAAAAAATCAAAACAACTCCAGCGTAAATTCCGAAAAAAATTTCAACAATAATAAATTTGCACTTTTGAAAGCAAAAACTGCAATTGTAAAATAAGAATTTTCCATAAAGAAATCAAAATGTTCCACGAAAAAAATACAAAATTTTCATGAATAAATCAATATTAGCAATAAACAATTACAAAATTTTTCACAAAATAAATATTTTTTTCTACACATAATCTCTATACAATAAAAATGAGTTGAGATTTCCTTCCTGACGATTTAACTCGCGAACGGGTTGACTGATTTGCAAGATTTTCCCCTAATCGATTCGTTTTGGGATCCGCAATCCGCATACAAAAAGTTAGTGAATTTAACGGGGAAATGTAAAAAGTCATTAAAATACAATTTTTGGTCAGCTGTTGAGGAAAAGAAAACAAACGCACGGAAATTGATCTAGAGTGCGGTGCTGCAAATAGTTCATTGTGACACCTGGGCAATGCTGGGTTGCTTTCACATCAATAAAGAGCAATAAAAAATAAGAAAATAAGAAAGAAAAGCAACCAAATTGATAAAATTTTCCATGAACTTCAAACGCTTTTAAAGAAGGGTTAATCTATGGAAAAATGCTTAATTTTATTGCTTTTTTATATTCTTTGATAGAAAATTTCCTTTTTTTCAATGCTCATTATTGATTTTTTCATGAAAAGGTTTTAATTTTTGGTTAATAAAATATTTATTTTGTTGAAAATTTTGTAATATTTTTTTTCTAATATTGATTTATTTATGGAATGTTTGTATTTTTTACGTCGAACATTTTGATTTCTTTATGGAAAATTCTTCTTTTATGTTTGTAATTTTTGGTTTTAAAAGTGTTAATTTATTTTTGTTTTGTGGAAAATTCTTAATTGTTTATGGAAATTTTGCATTATTTATAGAAAATTTGATATTTTTTTTATTGCTAATTCCATGATTTCTTTATTGGAAATTTCCTAATTGTTATGGAAATTTTTTTAAATTTTTTAGGCTGAGTTTTCATTTCAGTTGATATCGTATCTTAAAACATCGACTCATGGAAGGTCTTGAAAGTAATAAATGAAATCGCATTGGCTCAATGGACCTGATTGGATGCTTAGCGATGCACGGATACATCGTTCAGGACTTGGTTGATCGGGTCGTTTCAAAACTCCGTAATATCATGTCTTAGGACATTTTGTTTCTTGACATGATTTTGATACTTTCGAGGATATGTACTTCAGAGCAGTTTGGCCTATGACACCCGAAAAAAGTACGACTTTTTAGTTCTTTCTATACTAGTTTTGGCAAGATCGAGTGGAAACCCCTGAATATGTACCGTCAACTGGGGGGAAGATGATCATTGAGGTGAAGATGATCATTTGATGTGTCAGTCAAAAGTGCCAAATTTTTTTATGAAACGGTAGTCAACAATATTCTCCGTTCAAGTAATGTTACCGCTAGGTAGAAATCCGAGTTGTTCGATTATAATCATGAAAATGTATTTTGTGGAAGAAAGAGAGAGATAGTCATAAATGACGCTATTTTCGTTTCAAATATTGACTTCGTAGACTTCTTTACGTAGTAAATTCAACATTTATACAAATAACCTAGTGTATTTTGACTACTAGGTCATAATGATTTTAGTAGAGCTGTCTTGATCAACTTCACCCCAAACCAGATTACTCAAAAAATGTGTGATAATTTAATTTATTTTAATAAATGCGAACGCATTTCAGAAAACTAAAGTTGTTGATTATTGCAACGTATAGCAGTACATGTTTTGAAAATATTTGTTTCGATTTAAAATGTAAACACACATTGTTATTGCGTGTTTTGTCTTAAAAACGATCTTCTTCCCCCCGTTGACGGTACGTTAAATCCATGTAAAAAAATCGTCCTGAGAGGGTTAAATACCAAAATATAACAATAAATTCTAGAATATCAAAAGGAACCCAAAGATATTAAAGGCTGTAGATTTAAAATGAAAACTTTCATTTTAAGCCAAAACTGTATAATTCAGGCAAAGGAATATTAAGGACATTGTGTTACGGTTCTGATTAGAATCATAGAATCTTGGCATAATGAAGAGAGTTTTGAGATTCTTAATAAAACTTGTATGAACTTAGAAAAACCTTCAGTTCAGCTCAGATGCTTCGCTGAGGTTAATATATCTTAAGAATTTCCAGTACCTCCAGAGCTACGGAATATCCCAAATACTCTTAGAAATCTATAGGGATATTCAGTGGTGAGCTTCATAATTATTTTAAAAAAATCACCAATAAAGAAATAAAAAAAATAAAAAATATAGGGATATTTTGGAATATTTCTAAACCATTACAAATTTTTATAACATATTCGCGAGTCCACATTTTTTTGTTTCCTCCTGATGCATCGAAGGTGTGCGAGTTCTAGATATACTAATACCTGATACACATTACAACTTGATAACATAATCAAAATGTTCGAATTCATGAAAATTTATAATTTCCATGCTGGGTTTAGTTTGATTTTGAATCAGTTAAAATTGTCCATCTTCAAAATTGATCGGATTAACCATATGTTTTAGTTATATAAGGTTTTTAAAAAAAAATTACTTGAAAAACCACGTGGTCAAAGGGGAGGGGGTGGGGTCTGCCAAATGACCACGATAAGCCACATGGGGGGGGGGGTTAAAATCTTCAAAAATATGACCACGTGGTTTCTGGATGGCCCCAAACTATTTTGGAGTACATTTCCTCGAGTGCATCAGTAAATATGTCTAGAAACAAAATTTCTTAAACCGAGATGTATGTCAAAAAATATCCATGTGATCATAATACATAAATTAATCGAGTTTTGGACAAATGTAAACTGTTTCAAGTTCTGCAAAACGTCCTAGAGTTAAGAACATGAACACTCAGTTTTTATTTCTGCAGCTCGGCAAAATCCGCACAGCCGAGTACCCAACAAATTGAAAAAACCGATATCCCGTCATAAATGAGGTTTGTTTGCTGAGTTTCGGCAAATTATTTGCTGATTCTCAGCAACTTTGACAGGTATTTCAGCGAAAAACATGTTTGCTGGGGCTCGACTGTGCAAATTTCGGTAAAAGTTGAACAAATTGCTGAGATCCTAGTGAAAATTAAGTGTGTGTAATCTACCCGATCAACCAAGTCCTAAACAAGCAACTACAGGCCCTTTATGGTTCTCCAAAACGTCCTGGAGTTCAAAAAATGTGATCTACCCGACCAACCAAGTCCTGAACGTTGTGTCCGTGCATCAGTAGACACCCCAGCTGGTCTGTTGAGCCGATAGGATTGCACTAATTACTTTTTCAAGCTACTACAGGCCCTTTATGGTTTCCCAGAACGTCCTGAAGTTCAGAGCATGTGATCTACCCGATCAACCAAGTCCTGAACGATGTATCCGTGCATAACTAAACATCCCAGCAGGTCCGTTGAGCCAATAGGATTGCACTTATTACCTTTAAAAGCAACTACAAGTCCTTTATGGTTCCCCAAAAGTTCAGAACATGTGTTCTACCTGATCAACCAAGTTATGAAAGACAAATCCGTTCAGCGCCAAACATCCCAGAAGGTCAATTCCTTTTACAACCTACTACAGGTTTTTCTGGTTCTCCAACACGTCTTGAAGTTTATAACACATGATCTATCCGATCAACCAAATCAAGATCGGTGTTTTCATGCATCACTGAACATTCTAGCAGGTCCGTTGAGCTTATTATTTTTACGAGCAACCATAAGCCCTTTATGGTTCTTCAAAACGTCCTGGAATTCAGAACATGTGATCTACCCGGTCAACCAAGTCATGAAAAATTTATCCGTGCATCGTTGAATATCCCTGCAGGACCATTAAGTCGATAAGATTTCACTTATTTATTTCTGCTTCAGTTGATAACTCTTGAGTCGATTTTCTAAGACTCAATGTCAACTCATAGAAGCATATGGTTCAATAATAAAAATATGTTCTCGGTTACTCTGCCTTCCTTAGTTGTGATGCAGAATCATGATGAAGGTGGCTGGGTTTTAATTCCGGTCACAGTCTAGGAAA
This sequence comes from Armigeres subalbatus, assembly GCF_024139115.2. Taxonomy (NCBI): domain Eukaryota; kingdom Metazoa; phylum Arthropoda; class Insecta; order Diptera; family Culicidae; genus Armigeres; species Armigeres subalbatus. Next base: position 179,035,295 of record NC_085141.1, on the reverse strand, counting down.
TTTGTGGGTTGGAAGCTTCATGAAATACGAATACAAAAATGGTATCTTGTCATAGAGCTTAGCTTAGCTTTGATTGATTGACTATACCCATCGTAGTTGCTAGTCGTGATTGGCCGAGAGACAACAAATAATGCACATCTCACCAATTGAATAGTTTTCTCGGTACAAGAAAGCTATTCTCACTGTACATGCTTCGGAGTTTCTTTAATTCAAGAGCAATAACGATGACGGCCACGTCCTCACAGTCAATTAGGATAAGGGGAAGAAAATTAGTTCGACACTCATTGCTACAAGAGACCGAGGAATCCTCTGCATCTCCATGAGCGCACTGGAAAGGAATAGTATGTTAGTTGGGAAGGAAATATATTGGAAATCGCCTTGGTAAGCGACTATTTTTTTTTTTAACGTTTTGGAGTACCTTGAGCATCTCGGTATTCAAGAAAATTGGGTTTACATTATGCACATATGCTTATTGCACCAGATGAGGTATATACCGATTACGAGGATATTGCCAAGTACTTGGTTGATCCGGTAGATACCGTTGGCTGAACTCGAGAATGTTTTGGAGTACATTGAACATCTTGTATTCAAGAAAATTCATTTTACATGATGCCCATTTGATGATTGACTGGGATTGACAAACCGTCGATGAGGACATTCTATATAAAAGCCTTGGTTGATCTGGTAGATACCGTGGGCTGAGCTAGGGTTAGTTTTGGAGTACCTTAAAAATCTCATATTCAAGAAAATTCTGTTAACATGCTGCGCATATGCTTTTTGAACAGGATTGGGTATATACCGACGATGAGGACATTCCAAAAGCCTTGGTTGATCTGGTAGATACCGTAGGATGATCTTGAAAACATTTTGAAGAACCTTGAGCATCTCGTATTCCTAAAAATTGATCACTGACTTGACGTTCAAGATTACTAAACCTCATAAAGTATTCAAATTTATCATTCAATGTGGTATAGGACTCATATGAATCTTTTCATGCTTGCTATTACGGCTTGCACTAGCTTTCGTCTTGTTTGTATCGAGATCACCGAGGCAAATCGCTTGAATGTCCTCAGAGTGTTATACACCTTCTTCACCACGTCATTCACCTGCTGTGCCCAAGTAACAAGGTTTGGTAAGGTACACCGGGGCAAGTTGAAACGGTTTTTTCAAAGTTGAACTTTGAAGTGCTATAAAAAAATCGCTTTTTAATAAATTTTGAATCCGTTTGCGGTGTTTGCTAGTTCGGTCCAAAGATTATACATAAAAAATAAGCAACCTCACCAATCTTTTTTATAAATATTTTGTATATTGAAATTACTTTTTTATGTGCATCGTTTCAACTTGCCCCGCGTATCGGGGCAAGTTGAAACACTGCGCTACATACAGAGATAAGGTATGTTTTCCGTATTAAATTCACAATATGGGTCATTCCATACCAAGTGACCGAACCACTTGTAATCGACTTTCACCGATGGTTATCAAGTTTCGTGGATTTGTTTATCTATCGATTATATATAAAAATCCAAATTTATTTGATGATTGGACAACCCCTTGGCAAATGGGAGCACCCCCCGTTTTTGACGATTTGTAAAAATCATATTTTTGAACAACTCATATCTCGGACAGTTTTTAAGCTACAAATAACTTTTTTTTATGCATTTTGAAGAGAATTCTTCAAACTTTTTGAGAAAAATATCGATTTTGAGTAGAAGTGTTGCCAACTCTATTGTTTTTGCGTTTTAAGTATTAAATCGTATTTTCTGCCAATGAGTATATTTTTATTTGGAAAATAACACCAGCATCGTGTTCTCCAGAAAATTTTGTATAAGAAACACTCGAAACCCCAAGGTACTATGAGCCGTTCTCGAGTTATGGAGTTCTGAATATTATATGATTCATATGGAACTTATCAATCACATAAGATTGTGTTATGCATACCGAACCTTTACCTTTTATCGAATTGCCAGGAATTCGAAGATATTGTTTTCTTCAAATAATTTGTAAAACATTTAACTTGAGCCTTTGAATAGAAAATAATGTACTTGGCACGCTACGCTAGTGACTACGCTTTGGAAGGAATAGCTTTTCTGTATTGTTGTAGAGCGTACTATTAACTATTACTCACATATATACTATATTATTTCACCTGCTATGGAAAGATTTTTTTTTTAATTTTATAAAACATTTATTAATTTCGAAAGCTCTCGGCTCATATGCCGTTGAGCGTTACGGAGCCGAAATTATTATACATTTTATTCCTACAAAATAACGTTAGATTAAGTGAACCGAAAGACTCGTGTTTCAATATGGATTAGGGAATACAGTATCACAGTAGGGAGGAAACGAATAATACTAAATTTATGACGATAAGGAAAAATTGATGAAGATCTTGTTTCATTACTGTTACGGGACATAGAAATGAAACAAGAATTTCATCACCGTTAAACAAACATTTTCTAAAAAAACAACAAAGGAAAGACATACGAGAGGCAATTACGACAAAAGAAACGATATGGTTATCTAAAAAACCCTGATTAATTTACCTAGCGGTAATGGTGCCTTTCTCGTGCATTATGGAAATAGTATTTTGACCATAATTTTCGAGCCCATAATCCCGACCAGTAAAATTTTAATAGGAAACAATGGGACAAGATTTCCAGTAAAATGCAACATGGTGCGAATAAATCGGTTAAGGACAAGCCCTTAAATAGTGGATGAGACTTTTTCACGCACACACACACATACATACACGCACAGACATCACCTCAATTCGTTGAGCTGAGTCGATTGGTATACAACACTATGGGTCTCCCGTCTTCTATAAAAATATTGTTTTTGGAGCGAACATAAAGCCTTTCGGTACACTTAGTGTACGAGAGAGGTAAAAATAAATTAGCTCATAAGGAAGTAGACTTTCACTATGTTATTATGGAAAAATAATGTATGAAAAGGCAAATCATTATGTAAATGGTACTTGTACGTACAGAAGGAGAGGGTTAGTGATTTGTGACTATTTGTGAGGGTAAGGGTAAGAGGGTTGAAAATGGCGAAAAACGTTGGATGCAATTTTTAAACGTATTTTGTAGCTATATAAAAGGGAGAAGAAGACCTTAATGTCAATACTAGTCCACTAGAGCAGAATCCACGAGAATTTTAATCTTACTACTACTTTATCAAACCCACACTTCACAGCACGCAAATGTGGTTTGGCGATAGCCATGAGCTCACTCTCACTCACCATGTAATCAAAAATTGTCAACTGTGTGTGTATATTATCAAAGTATGCAAATAGTAGACCAATAACAAACATCATAAAAATGGTCTTCTTTGAAATAATGATTTTATTTGCTGTATTTTGAAAATAAATGGATAATATTTGCTGTTTAACGGCCAATATTCGCTATATTTTTTGCATTTTTTACTCCTAGAGAATTCAGATTTTCGTAAACCATGTGACATATTGTTTTAATTTTTAATAGTTAACCCTAAGGATGCCGAAAATCTTTGAAGAAGAAGGAGCCTTGCAGGAACGACGACCAAAATTGTTTATTCTACCAGAACTGCCAAACTACGTGTACCAATAATTCAACTGAGTGTTACTTTTAGTGCTGAGGAACAAATTGTAGTTATTCAGATTAATTTTTAATGGAAAATTCCGGAAAGAGAAATGGTTTTTCCGTCTAACCAGGACAGTGGGATCAAAGCCCACAGAAGGGGCGATTACCCTCCAATACCTTTTCCGAACTAAATCTATCACATGTTGTACATATGCATAATCGAGTTTCAGACATAGTAAGGACAGTTGATCAGATAGTGCTGGCAGAAACATTGATTTCTTGCATATGATTCCAATAATCAATCTTCAAAGCGTTGTAATATTTCCAGCAATGCTTATTCTTCAGAAAACTCTTTTAGCATCTCTCAGTATTGAGTCAGATGTTTGAATTAACGATAAAATAAAGCCGCTAGGAGCAAAAATGCAAAAAATACATTTTTCCATGCTAATCTCCTTATAAATTTTCTAACGCAATGCTGTAAATGGGGAAGCAGACAATCGAGCTGTGTATGTGTGTTATGTATGTGTCAATGCGTATATGTGTGTATGTTCGGAAATCAGTAAAAAAAATCTACAATGTTCACAGTGAAAAAGGACTTTTCAATTTTTAAATCCTGTATCTCAAAATCGGAACATAGTACCTCAGGGTTTTAAGCGTTCCCAATGTAAAATGGTCAAGGAACACGCTGGTGAGGTTATTTTCTGAATAAAATATACTCATTGGGTAAAAATGCATTTTCACAAAAACTTAAAAATTGTTCATTTGGCAACACTGCACATCAACAAATTATTTTTTTTATAAATTCCTTGAAAAATCTTCTTTTGAATGGTTACCTTAGATTCATTATAGACCTCACAGTTCCAGAGATATGTACAAAACAATATGATGAGTTTCATACATTTGTCCGAAAAGGGGGATGGTCTTATTAATCGTGGGGAGGTCCAATCACCACGAAATTTTGGTTTTTGGGGTATAACTCATACATAAACAATTGGTCAAAATTTCATTCAATTCTAAGAAAGTCGATTGCACGTTTGCATTTTTTCTCGGTCACTTCATATGGAATGACCCATATATGTACTCAGTGAGACTCAAGATGCACGAGGTTGTAAAGGTGACTAAATTCGCATAAGAGTCCCATGTAATTTTTTATGATTTTTATTTTCTTTCTAGAAACTAGCTTAAAATTGTCTCCTGTTTAAGAAAAACTGATAACATAGTAGGCTTTGTTCTAATTTTAAAACTAAATCCCTAATTGTGTTGCCTCATCTTGATATTTACTCGCATAAAAGTCACATTCCAGATATTGATATTCTTTTATTCAAAAAATAAACTTACATATGGTCCATTCAATTGTCTCATATCAATATATATCGTGGGACATCGAAATCCGTACTCTAGACTAGACTATATAAATCGAATGCAAATGAAACGTTTTTCATTGAGAAGGGAACATGAAGGCTTCTACTTTTGAAGTGTTTCACATTTACACATAGAAACTACGGAAAACATGAGAAAATTATGAATTAAATCATTATTTATTATTTAATCAGACTAAGGCCGAAGTGGCCTGTGCGGTATATAAGAGTCTTCTCCATTCGGCTCGGTCCATGGCTACACGTCGCCAACCACGCAGTCTACGGAGGGTCCGCAAGTCATCTTCCACCTGATCGATCCACCTTGCCCGCTGCGCACCTCGCCTTCTTGTGCCCGTCGGATCGTTGTCGAGAACCATTTTCACCGGGTTACTGTCCGACATTCTGGCTACGTGCCCGGCCCATCGCAGTCGTCCGATTTTCGCGGTGTGAACGATGGATGGTTCTCCCAACAGCTGATGCAATTCGTGGTTCATTCGCCTCCTCCACGTACCGTCCGCCATCTGCACCCCACCATAGATGGTACGCAGCACTTTCCTTTCGAAAACTCCAAGTGCGCGTTGGTCCTCCACGAGCATCGTCCAGGTCTCGTGTCCGTAGAGGACTACCGGTCTAATGAGCGTTTTGTAGATTGTCAGTTTAGTACGGCGGCGAACTCTATTCGATCGGAGCGTCTTGCGGAGTCCAAAGTACGTACGATTTCCAGCCACTATGCGTCTCCGAATTTCTCTGCTGGTGTCATTTTCGGCAGTCACCAGTGAGCCCAAGTACACAAATTCTTCTACCACCTCGATTTCGTCACCACCGATGCAAACTCGCGGTGGGTGGCTCACATTGTCTTCTCTTGAACCTCTTCCTATCATGTACTTCGTCTTCGACGTGTTGATGACTAGTCCGATCCGCTTAGCTTCCCTCTTCAGTCTGATGTAGGCTTCCTCCATCTTCTCAAAGTTTCGTGCCATAATATCTATGTCGTCGGCGAAACCAAATAGCTGGACGGACTTATTGAAAATTGTACCACTCGTGTTAATCCCTGCTCTTCGTATTACCCCTTCCAAAGCGATGTTGAATAGCAAACACGAAAGACCATCACCTTGCCGTAACCCTCTGCGGGTTTCGAAGGGACTCGAGAATGCGCCTGAAACTCGAACTACGCACATCACCCGATCCATCGTCGCTTTGATCAACCGTGTCAGTTTATCCGGAAAACCGTGTTCGTGCATTAGCTGCCATAGCTGGTCCCGATCGATTGTATCATATGCGGCTTTGAAGTCGATGAATAGATGATGTGTGGGCACGTTGTATTCGCGGCATTTCTGCAGTACTTGGCGAATGGCGAACACCTGGTCCGTGGTGGAGCGTTCGCCCATAAAACCCGCCTGGTACTGCCCCACGAACTCCCTTGCAGTTGGTGCTAGTCGACGGCATAAAATTTGGGAGAGTACCTTGTAGGCGGCGTTCAGCAATGTGATTGCGCGGTAGTTGCTACAATCCAGCTTATCGCCCTTTTTGTAGATGGGACACACGACACCTTCCATCCACTCCTGCGGCAAAACTTCTTCCTCCCAAATCTTGGTAATGACCCAGTGCAGCGCTCTAGCCAGTGCCTCACCACCGTGTTTAAATAGCTCTCCTGGTAGTTGGTCAACCCCAGGGGCTTTGTTGTTCTTCAGCCGGCCAATCTCCTCCTGGATTTCCTGGAGATCCGGAGCCGGTAGAATTATGTCCTGCGCGCGTTCTCCCAGGTCCATCGCCATACCGCCATCTTCGTCTGCCACATCGCCATTCAGGTGTTCTTCGTAGTGCTGCCGCCACCTTTGGATCACCTCACGCTCGTTCGTAAGAAGGTTCCCGTTTATGTCCTTACACATATCAGGCTGTGGCACGTGGCCCTTACGTGAACGGTTTAACTTCTCATAGAACTTTCGTGTGTTATTAGCGCGGTACAGTTGCTCCGTTTCTTCACGGTCTCGATCTTCCTGCTGGCGCTTTTTCCTCCGGAAAATCGAGTTTTGTCTGTTCCGCGCCTGTTTATATCGTGCCTCGTTCGCCCTCGTGCGGTGTTGCAGCAATCTCGCCCATGCTGCATTCTTCTCTTCCACTAACTGCTCACATTCGCCGTCATACCAGTCGTTTCTCTGATCCGGGGGCACCGTGCCACGTGCAGCGGTTGCGGTGCTACCAATGGCGGATCGAATATCTCTCCAGCCATCTTCAAGAGACGCTGCGCCTAGCTGCTCTTCCGTTGGAAGTGCCACTTCCAGCTGCTGCGCGTATTCTTGGGCTAGTCTACCATCTTGTAGCCGCCCAATGTTAAGCCGCGTCGTCCGACTTCGACGCGTGTTGTACACCGTCGAGAGTTTTGAGCGCAGGCATACTGCAACGAGGTAGTGGTCGGATTCAATATTCGCACTGCGGTAAGTGCGGACATTCGTGATGTCGGAGAAGAATTTACCGTCGATTAGAACGTGGTCGATTTGGTTTTCCGTTTCTTGGTTAGGTGATCTCCATGTGGCCTTGTGGATATTTTTGCGGGGAAGAAGGTGCTTCGGACTACCATTCCGCGGGAGGCTGCGAAGTTTATGCATCGTTGGCCGTTGTCATTCGATACGGTGTGCAGACTATCCGGTCCGATGACCGGTCTATACATTTCCTCCCTTCCTACCTGTGCGTTCATGTCACCGATGACGATTTTGACGTCCCGCAGTGGGCATCCATCATATGTCTGCTCCAGCTGTGCGTAGAACGCTTCTTTCTCGTCGTTGGGTCTCCCTTCGTGTGGGCAGTGCACGTTGATGATGCTATAGTTGAAGAAACGGCCTTTAATCCTCAGCTTGCACATCCTTGCGTTGATTGGCTGCCACCCAATCACGCGTTGGCGCATCTTACCCAGCACTATGAAGCCGGTTCCCAGCTCGTTGGTGGTGCCACAGCTTTGGTAGAAGGTAGCCGCTCGATGCCCGCTTTTCCACACTTTCTGTCCTGTCCAGCAAATCTCCTGCAGCGCCACGACGTCGAAGTTGCGGGGATGTAATTCATCGTAGATCATCCTGTCGCAACCTGCGAAACCTAGCGACTTGCAATTCCATGTTCCAAGCTTCCAATCGTGATCCTGTATTCGTCGCCTAGGTCTTTGCCGATTATATCGAGTCGCATTATCTCTTATATTGTTCGTAATGATTGGTTTTCTAGGCGGCTTATTGGGCCAGCGCAAACCTCCTGTCTCGTCGGAGGGCCGTCGTGTCAGGGCTGTTTAGCGTCCCACCTAACACCAGGACTTGGGCTTGTGCGCTTTGAGCGGCACACGGTCGCTTTGGTGGGGCCTACTTGCGGATACATGCAGCTTTTTATAGAGGTTTAACAGGGCCCACTGTCAAACCCCACCACATCCTAGGCAAGCCCCACAACTCGCAGATGGCCTGGGGAGGGATCGTCAAGCCCTTGGACATAGTCCCTGCTGCCCGCATGAATTAAATCAACTACTCCTGAATCGAAATCCGTCCACCGCGCACGGATTTTGAATCAAAGGATCATAATCCGTAAAGCTATTTTTAAACTAAATATTTAAATTGAAGCAGACTGATCAAACAACCTACCATTGGAAATAGTTCAATACGCACCTTGAAAAGCGATCCCTTCGATTTGTAGTCCGCTTATCTTATGTAATAAATCGCAATTAGCAATTAAAACACAGTTACTTCTGGTGCAATTATGCTCTACCCGTAGAACAATGGCGGCAGAAACTCAGCGTTTGGTGGGTGGCGACTTGTTTTTGATTTTTGTTGTTTTAATTTCAAAGCCTACTTTCCATTTCAGTGCCCTAAAAGCTTTCTATCAAGTATCTGAATTTTAGAAAAAAAAAAAAATTGCGAGGGAGACGTTTTGAATCGTTGTTTCAACTTGCCCCGCACCACACATTTCTATTTGCCCCGATGAGTTGAACATGCAGAGCAATATCAAACAACCAAAATACAAAAATTAAACGGGTCTTTCATCGATTTCTCATAATCATTATTCTTATTCAACATTGAATGATTACCTACCGTGAAAATTTGATGAAAAAACTCTTCCGAACATTGTTTTGAGACCTGTTTCATTGGCACGTCAAAAAGTTGGTTAAAATTTTCCCAAGGGCGAAAAATAAATATAGGCAGGGATTGCGTTTTTGTAGCTGCAATCTTCCGGGAATGGCAGGCAGAAGGTGCGTTCAGGGGAGTAGTTTGTTGTAAAAAATAATCAGGGCATTGGGTCATTTCCGATCCAAATTACAGCTTCCGTTTCAACTTACCCCGCATTTCAACTTGCCCCGGTGTACCTTACACTGTTACTTAGTGGAATCCGTGAACCACTGAAGATGTTCCCAACCGGAACAACTGTACCTGATTTACTAAAAACAATCGTTTGGGTTTTCTTTGGATTAGATAAATGGCAGTTTACCTTTGTTCAACAGACCACAGCTGCAAGACCTTCGTTGATGCGCCGTACAATGTTGTCAACTTCTGCTATAGGCCCAGACAAGTAGATTTGGATGTTGTCGGCGTACAAGTGCCAATTTCACTTAAGACTTGCTGGCAGGCTATTGATGTACATATGCTAAAAAGCAGCGCACTCAGACAGGAGGCTTGTGGTGTACCATCTGGAACCTCTCTTACAGTAGACATTGAATTTCACAGGCGAACGGTCTGAGATCGACCACTAAGGAAAAATGATATTAGGTCTCACGCATCAAGTGAAAACAGGAACTCGTGATTGAGTTTATCCTCAAGTATCTGATGATCGACGCAATTAAACGCCAACGAAAAATCGACGAGCACCAAGACAGTGCTACTCGGTGATTGGTAGAATCTTCTCAAGAACCTTGGAGATGGCTAGCAAGACGCTGATCGGACGAAAGTCTTTTGGCTGCGATGGGTTGGATGATTTGGCAAAAGGGGTGACTATGGCTTTTTTCCAAATATTCGGGAAGATTTTGAAGTCGATGATGTTATTGAAGAGATGTGATAGTAGCTGGAGGATGAAAGGACATAGTACCTTGATGAAGGAAATGGGGATATCATCTGAACCGGTGGAATTGGTTTGGATTTTCTAAAGCTTCAAGCAGACAGCATTGATATCGGTATGACGGAAGGAAAATCCAGTAGCCCTATACTGCCGCTAACCACAAGTCAGACTTATCTGTATATGGGCGCCATGTCCAGATAAGTCTGACTTGCGGTTAGCGGCAGTATATAGCCATGTGATGGCGGGCCTCCGCAGTTGCGTCAATAGGATTTTCTGTCTGTAGCTGGCGATGGCCTTCGACGAAAGAGTTTTTTATATTATCCGGAGCAATTTCTTCTATTTCCGAATATATTTTCAAGCTATTATGTATCCCCTCCCTTCGCAGATTACACTGAAGTTTTTTAGCAGGCAAACTGTTGTCGAAGTGCTGTTCCGAATAGCGTTTTTTCGCTGCAATAACGAGTGAGCTTGCTCTGTCGCATTTCCTCACATAGTTCTGCCATTGTACATCTCCACGAGCCCTGTTCGGATTCCGTGCGAAAAAAGCATATACAAGATCTCTGTCCAATATAGCTTGTTTGATTACAGGTGGATCACCCACGGTGTGCGCTGGTCACGAACGGTGATGGTCCTCTCAGGGGCATGTAGTTGAAGCAGGTTTTTCAGTTCGGCAGTCAGGAGATTCGACTTGATATTTGGGTTGTTGGTCTCATAGAAAGCTTGCATATCCTTAGCAAGGAGGTCCGCTTGCAGATGAAGTTGCTCTATGTCACGGAAATTTCGCACACGGATAGTTTGTGCAACAGGTTTTTGCACTTGGATGTTGGCGAGCAAATATAGCACTTCGTGATCCGAGATGGTGTTGGCTGTGGACGTTTTGAACCTCTTCACAGCATCAGGTGAATCCGTAATCAGAAGATCGATTGTTGAAGCACTACTGTCCGTGATACGTGTTGGATCGTTGGAAGGATTGATTAAGCAAGATTGAACACAGTGTTTATCCGCAGCAGTGCACTCAGATTTGCAGTCGGTTGAGCAGTCCCAACAATAATATTGGAATCGCCGACAACATCCGTGCTCTAGCAGGCAAAACAGCAGCTTTTCATAACTTTGACTATACAGCTGGTTTGAGCCAGACGGGTTGTAGAAGACTACAACACAGATTTTGAGTTCCCTGATTTTGTCTTGAACAGCAATGTATTCGATGCGTGTGGCAATTGGGAGATCAGCATTAGTCTTTAACCCTTGCTCTTGTCCCTCGGCCACGCCTCCGGACGTATGTTTGACTAAGTTAAACCCTGGTACACGAATTGGACCGCTGGAAGAAGAGGATTTCTCGCTTAACTATTTAAAAGGACCTAAGTAACATTTTTCATGAAATAATTCAATCAATAGCTCAGAAAAATAATTTAAGCTCTTTTTAGTGGAATATATGCAACCGTCTTAGACGAGTTTAGTACTTTTCATTTAATTTCACTAAGTTTAGTTAAGTTAAATCAATAGCTTTCATGTTGTTCTGTTGATTGCGCTATTCAAATTAATTCATGAAAAAATGTTACTTAGGTCCTTTTGAAAAGTTAAGCGAGATTTGAGCTTGGTAATTCTGTGCATCGCTCATTATGGAATCACTGAACCGTACACAGAATGAATGAAACCACCCAAGCAGATGTCGCAGCAGATCTACTGAATCGGATTTTTCTTTGCTCTTTGCTTATTTTTTCCTTTGATAGGTGGTGTAGCATTTTTACATGAGACACAGATATCTCGCTGGTTGAGAGTTGTGATATCAAACTACGTACTAGGGTGCCAATAAAATGTATGCAAAAAAAATGTCATTGAATTTCAAAAAACGACATTGCTCACAAGTTTCATTAACCCAAAATATGACCACATGCAAAAATTGAGCTCAATCGGACATGATTTAGTGGTGCCCAAAATTCATCAAAGTTTTGAAATGTTTACCCATGAAAATTTTCCCAATGGAGGACCAAAGGAAACTCGCGCGCATTACAACCAAATTACTTGTTTTTAGCACATTGTCAGTTCCTGTCGATATCTAGTGATGTACAAACAATCAAGCCGTTTGGTTGGTACGCGGTCGAGTTATTAATGTTGTGGACGGGAATAGGAGGGCTGCCCAAATGGTCCAGCTCCTTATTTAAAAACATTTTTTTAGACCATTTTTTCTCTTAGAACATTTTTGGGACGTTTTCGTAGCCAAAAATATTCCCCTATGCAAAATTTGAGCTAAATCGGACATGATTTAGGGGTGCTCAAATTTAATCGAAACTTTTTTTTTCTCACAAGGGAAGATCCATTAATTACGTAACGCAAAAATTGGCTATTTTCAACCCCCCTCCTCCATATGTCACACTTTTTGTATTAACGATCTAAAAATTTTGTATGAATCGTCACACTTCAGGCAATCCCCCCCCCTCTACGCGTTACGTAATTAGTGGATGTTCCCCAAGAGGGAAATATTTTTTTTGTTTTTTTTTATGCCAAAGGACTCAAAATGCATAAAACTTTGAAAATTATTTTTTTGAAAAAATCTACTGTTTTGGTAGTTTGAAAAAAATTCTTATAGCGAAAACATTTTTTCATCGAATTTGAAAGCCGGACGTTACGCAAACATTTCCTAAGCCCTAAAATATGCCCCTATACAAAATTTGAGCTCCATCGGACATGATTTGGGGGTGCTCAAAATCTTGTCATCAAAATTTTTAATTTTTTGTGGCTTGATCCAAGTCCCAAAAATGTCCTAAGAGAAAAAATCGATTTATTTTCAAAAAAAAAAATTTATTTCTTTAAAGTGTTATAAATCGGGACCGATTTGCGATTAGGGCGTAAACAATTATTATTTCATTGATTCCGTAGAATGCAATCATTTTTCTCCACAACTAATGCCCCTACCCGATAAAGAAAAGCATATTCTGTCGAATACGTGCCTTTGTTTTCTCAGGAAATACTTGCTTTAGCAGGAATTTGCCTTCCAATGTTTGTTTACAAAATAAGTAACGCCCAAATCGCAAGAGTTCAGTGCATGTTTTCTCTTGTTGCGTTCTGCATTGCGCGGCCGGTAATAAAGTTAATCAGTTCAGTGTGTGTTTTTTTCGGAGTAGCTATCGAGCAAGCATTGTGCAGTACGTGTTTTAGTCGTCGCGAAGTAGTTAAGATATTGCATCAATCTTCGGGAAAATACGTAAGACACGCGTTGCTTTTCCGTTTTTGTATCATCATGAATATGGCGCCGTTCAAATGAAACAATTAGTCGCTTACCAAGGCGATATCCAATATATTTCCTGCCCAACTAACATACTATTCCTTTCCAGTGCGTTCATGGAGATGCAGAGGATTCCACGGTCACTTGTAGAAATGAATATCGAACTAATTTTCCTCCCCTTATCCTAATTGACTGTGAGGACGTGGCCGGCATCGTTATTGGTCTTGAATTAAAGAAACTCCGAAGCATGTACATTAGTATGGGAAAAACTTTTTTCAATTTTTCTGATGGGCCGCCCTCTTATTCGGTTTTATTTTATGCCCTCTGGACAAAATTTCAGCCAAATCGGTCAACGTTTGGGTGGTGCTAAGCTCGTTGGAAGTTTATATGCCATAATGTATGCAGAAACATCCAAAAACTGTGAATTGCAGTTGGACGGCATAACTTACGATGAAGAACTATGATACTCATTCAGATCTTGAGGAATTTAATACATAATGTTATGCAGAAAACCGCGAGAAGATTAGAGTTTGCCCGGCTAAGTTATTAGCATTTCTCTGAAGTAGGGTTTGAGCAAATTTCGTTTCTTTTACCTTTGAAAAGAAATAAATTCACCCCTACAACACTCCAGTAAAATGCTAATATCTTTGTCTAATAAACTCTAATCTTCTCACGGTTTTCAGCATAATATTCTGTATTTAATTCTACAAGAACTGGATGAGTATCATTGTTCTTGATCGTCCAACTGCAAATCACTGTTCTTGGATATTTCTGCATACATTTTTCCATATAAACTTCCAACGAGTTTAGCACCGCCCAAACGTTGACCGATTTGGCTGAAATTTTGTCCAGAGCATCAAATAGAATCGAATAAGAGGGCCTATAAAAAAATTAGAAAAAGTGTTTTTTGAGCCACCCTAATGTACAGTGAGAATAGCTTTCCAGTCCCGAGAAAACTATTCAATTGGTGAGCTGTGCATTATTTGTTGTTTCTCGGCCAATCACGACTTGTAACTACGATGAGTACAGTCAATCACGCTAAGCTAAGCTAAGCTAAGCAAAAATAAGTTACGCCCAAATCGCAAATCAGTCCCGAAATATGAATTTTATTCCAGTACAGTAAGTTTTTTACAGACAAGACTTGCACTTAAACCATCAAATTAAACACGGTGAAAACTAAAGTTGAGAAAAAAAGCATGTCAATCTCTTTTTAGAGCTCGTTTGTATGCCACAATAAACTTGCATAACATAATGTAACTATTAAGATCTTAGCTTGTTTTTTGATTTATTAATTTAATAGTGTTTTCTTTGATGAACTTCTAGTTCAGAGGTATTTCTACATCTCTGCCTAATAGTTTGTTGTTTGAATTCTATTAACAACGGAGTTATAGCGCTAGCTGCAGTAGCTTAAACTAAAAGGTTGAAATTTTGTTGTCATTTAGTATAACTTACAGCAAAACTAGCCCTCTAACTCCGTTAGTGGAATTCAAACAACGATTTGCTACGCAAAGTTATGGAAAAACCTTTGCAATAGAAGGGCACCATACAACACATTTTGGTATTTAGCCTCTGGAATGAGTTATTGACAAGCTTTTAAATGATCGAACCCAAATTACTAAATGATCGAAAACATCCTTGGTTACCTCCAAGATACAAGTGAAGTTCTGGAATCAAATAAAATAGTACGATCTCATCTCTTGACTTGCATAAATTACTACCAAGGATTTCCCTTTGAATAAATAATTATTCAATCTTGATCCCAGAAAACAGGATAATCAACAACCAAAAAAAAAAACGAGCAAGGTCAATCCCACAACCACACACTACTCAGTCCTTCAAAGAAACGCAACGAAATCCGATTTCTAAAATGATGTCCCGCGCCCAAAGAAGGAAGAAGACCGTACGAGCGAACCAGTCGTAAAATAAAACGAAAGAACAAATTGGTCTCGGGGTCGTTTCGATTCGTAAATGAGATATGGATCTTTCTCTCCGCTCGAGGGTTTCCCTTTTTGTGAAGAATCCTACTACAAACCCCGGAGAGGCGCTTAGGCACAGCACCGCAGGTGATTAGAGCCGTTTGGGTCCTTTGTGACGAAAAGCGGTTACAGTGCTTGCTACAGTGGGTTGTGCCTTTTTTGATATGAATATGTTTCTCGTTTCGGGCGAAAAGGGATACGGCAACGATGGATATATTTTAATTCTAGCTGTTATGAAATATGAGGATGTTCCGACTCAGGCAGAACGTGTTTGTGTGACTCATCAGATAACCATCTTGAGGCACTCAGCTGTCGATCGGAATGTTGTTTGGGCTTAAGGCTTATCGCATAACTTCCATGAATTCGATTACAACTGGATGAAGAAAAGCTTTGACATGCCTCAGGGTCAACGGAATGTGTTGATGGACGGGCCGTCACTTTCTTTTAGTATTAACGATATAAGTGTGTGGAAGTAACTCAGTTTCAATAATTTGCATAAACGTCGAGTAGTTTCCTCGATGAAATTAGCCACGCCAAATTAACACTCACCGAGCAACTTTCTTGGCTTGTGCACATCTTGGCACGTATAGCAGAAATATGGAAATGATCGATCTATCATCTGGGCTCCCTGCACCATCATTCGTGCATATCGCCGGTTGTGCGAATCGGCTTTACCAGTCTTAGCTAATGGGCACAAAATGACGGGTCGCAACGGACGGCTCAGCATCGCTTATGTCACTTTGGCAATTGGTAAGCATTTTTCACACTCCGGTTGGAATTCAAGAAACGCACGTTCACATGCATATGAAAGGGAAGGCTTTGCCATGAGCATATTTGCCGGCGAGCAACGTCATCCTAGGCCGTGAAGCGTAAACCAGTCCGGGTGAACCTGATCCGTTATGATTGATTTCTTTCTGAGGCATTGGCTAGTTCTGTGCATCTTTGGGGTTTGCAAAAAAAAGAAGACGGATCAAACCGGAACATTTGTAGTAACCTTCCGGGACACGCACCGTTGTAAAAAGTACAACACCTCAACAAAATTCTCGTCTGTCGTTCACAGCAAAGGCGGGACTGTGCATGTGATCCAGGACCATGCAAGTCCCAGAAGGTTAATAAAAATAACTCGATACAAATCGTATAACAACTATAGAATAGTAATTTTAATCAGTGAAAATTGGTCAATAGATTGGACATCAAACCATCTAGTAGAAAACCACTTTTCAGTAGTACATATAACAACTCCTCGAACCTATAATCGACTCGTTTAACAGAAAAAAGTGTCGCTACACATCACGGAAGCATGAGAGGAGAAATAAATATTTTTGTTTATATTTCGGTTTGCGTTTGGGTGTTTTTATTTGTCCATTACAAAACGGCACCCCGTTTTCGAAATAACACAGAGAGCCTATTGAAATTTGAAGCGAACAAGAATCCATTTCGTTGCACAAACCGCTAATGAGTGGTGCTCTCGCGGTTCCTCCAGCAGCAGCAAAAGCAAGCGCATGTTGTTGCCAGCATCATGAAGTGACTGGACCGGGGGTCTTGGCCTGCTCCCGCCCGTTCGGGTGTACGACGACGAAACAAGTGCAAATATTTGAACTTACGAAACCGGGCATCCATCGACTCGGTTTGTTTTGGATCATTAGAAACGGTTTGTTGGCAGCATCAACGAGCTGGATGAAAAGAACCGTTCGCGCGTCAACCCGCACGCGGTGGCCAGGACGGACGACGAAAAGTTGCTCTGTCTGACAGGCTCGCAGACAGATAGTCCAAGATATGCGTTACCTGTAAGGGGGTAGGGGGGTAATACGATATGTTTTGAGTAAATTTTATGAAAATATAATTCACACATTCTTCATTTGCAGTTTTGTTTCATAAAAAAATAATTGATTGGCCTCTTATTTGAACATTGACGTTTTCGAAAATTAAAGATTTGTTCTATGTAGCACATAGTATTTTGTAGGTTTCAAGTTGCATTCGAGTGCCTTATCACACACCATTGTTTTTAATGTTTTGAACAGTAATTAGAATAAGTGCCAGAGCCTAGCCCCGCTAACATTGTTAATTAAAGACCAAACTCGAACATGATGATAACCCTGAGAGAATAAATGAAAAACGTTCTAAGCATTTTGATTCACTTTCCCCTGGTCATACCGCATCGCTTCGTTTGGTTTCCTATCGGGGCAGTTTGCGTTTTTCGCACCTCCTAGCTCACCTTGATACGCTTTTGAGCCGATCGTTTATTTTCTTCTCGCTTGCTCGCCAGAGCAGTGGTTGACGTCGCTTGCCTTATACATTGCGGGGTCTCGGTTTTCGTCTTCGTCCGTCGTCGGTCGTCGCGGCTATTGCCAGCAGCACCTCAGTTCGGTGTGTAATAAAAGCCATTCTCATCGGGAATCAAGAGCTGCTACACGCTGCCTTCTTCGAGAAAGAGATTTCAGTCGAGATAAATCAGAAAAGTGCTTTCAACACTCACACAATGTGTAAATAATATTGAATTATGTGCATTCGATGCAGACGACAGTTGGCTCGATCGGAAGGGCTAAGTCCAGGGGACATGGAGGTGAAGGGAAGATCAATGAGTACAGTTCGAGGCGCTCGACAGCAGCAACAGTGTAAGATTCTGGCAAACGGGACTCGCTCAACATCGAGCAGCTTAGCTGGCGTAAACAACTCTTGGCAAAGGCATTGCTGGCTTTGACCACTTCATGGGCAGCTGGCTCAAGCGAGATAGCAAGAAGATAGTGATTCAGAGAAACTATTTTCGGTTTGAGCTACAAGAAGTTCAATTCTGTTGACCTTCATGATTGATGGAAATTGATCGAAATTTGAATGTGTGATTGACGTGCTTTGAAAAGATGGACAGTGAGATG